>NC_037591.1:43421902-43721902 GCF_003073045.1 Pomacea canaliculata | reverse complement strand
ACTTTATCAATCACCTTCATTCGTGGGTACTTTTTTGTTTATCGCATAAGTATTATCAGCATTTTTTCACAGATATAATCAGCCTCTTTTTTTCAGAGATCTTTCACTCAATTAAATGTGTATGTATTAAAAATTATTGGATTTTGATAATTATTTGAAACTTAAATTAACTATGTCTTTTTTTAAATTGGTCCAAATGTTTCACATCCAAGCATCAGCCATTGGTATTGGGATCAATTTGTAAGTTTTAACTACTTTGTTAGCAGCCAGCTTAGCAGAACCAAGAATTAAAAGAAAAAAAGAAGGCATGGAAAGGGGGGGACTGTGACTGGCATAAACATTTCACCGATTAAAGCCTTGTAATAGTCACAATTTTATGAAATGTCAGAGTTACTTATTGTGAATCCACTTTTTATATCTCAATTTTTGTCGTAGCTCTAAATTTGGAAGTTCAGGGAAGAGTTTTTTTTTTTAAAAAAAGGACATAAGGTGCCTTAGCATCTTTCCAGCATCATTGCCAACACCAGGAATTTTACTGAGTTATTAAAATGTCAGAAGGATCTTGATGAAAGTTCAAAGATAATTATGAGATCTAAGATCAAGGTTATTTCTTTTTTTGTTTTTTGGGTTTTTTTTTAACAGTACAGAAGGACATCATTTGTATATGTTTTTGAGTTTGTCCTTAAAAAAACCTGGGTTTTTTGTGTACAGGAGAGATTCATTATGCTATATCTTAGCAGATAAATTGTCTTTCGTTAAAAAATTTACATCAGGATCTTGATACATGTAATATAGTTGATAATCATTACATGGTAGGAAAACATTCCTAAAATTCAACAGATTATTTGTCTTTTGTTTTCACTTGAGAAATGATCTTTAATTTGGGAGAAATAAACATGTTACACTAATGTTTGGCTGTATTTTATTTTGGATCCAAACCTCACAAACTGGTATTTTATAATAATAATAATAAAAATATAAAACAAAAATATTACAGTAATTAGTGCATTCAACTCTAGATGAACAACAGTTGTTTAGATGGAAACTCAGACGACTGCTTTTGATTGAGAAGCCTCATCTAATCTGCACCAGTGCAGAAACTTATAAAAGATCCAGGGGTTGGGCAGCATGAAACTGGTTACAAATATTGAGAAAGTAGATATCAAACATATCTGACACTGGTTTATTTTGTTCTCAGATGCTTACAGGCAATTTTTCACTTGTCTTGCATTTGAATCATGTCTGGAAACAGGTGAGTAAGTCCTGGGTATGAATGTTAATAAGATTTTTATCCTGTGTCTCATCACTGACAGAGCCGACCGCCTAAAACCCTCCGCTGGCATGCAGGTAACAGTTTGAAGGAATGGTCGGCCAAGCTCCAAAGCAACGTTGGATTATCGGCTTTACCATCGCTGCACATGCACTTTCTCGTTGTATTTGGGGGAGGGTTTACCATATACATGTTATAGGCATTGGAGTCTTATGTACTTGAGAAACTCTTGTTGCTGTTGCATATGGGCTCTTTAAGCTGCCATTTGTTCTGGGGTTTGTTTGTGATAAACCTTTCATCAGAGAATGTTACTGTTTTAATTTTCTATTTTTCAGTATGACATTTTAGTGATTTACGCCTGATGTGTGTGTTTACACGTAATATTTTAGAACATAGGAAAAAATGCTTTCTTCTATAAGATGCTTAGGTGAGAGAGTTATTCTTTATCATAGGAAAGTATGGGGAACATTTTTAAAAATAGATGAAAATCTTTTATTCAGAAGCCCCAACGCATAAGCAGCCTTGAAGAGAAAACCTGCCAACAGCAACCTGCATTTCTCACATAAATGAGCATATTTAGTTTGCCAGGCTGCAAAATGTATAATACCAGCATTAAAAGGTTTGAAGGTGATGTGGGGAAGGTGGAATGAGATAATTGTAATTAAAAAGTAAATCAGCTGTTGCATGAGTATTTGTGTACACAGAGAAAAGAAAGATGGTTTTCCATACAAAAGCAACATCCTGACTTAAGTTGTGAGGCTTGTAGACCTGCTTTATTATAATGATTTTTAAAGCTGGCGGTTGAGGGGGGAAGAAGGTGCGTGGTCTTCTCAAGAATCTTGCTATTAATCAATGATTTGAATACTTTGGATGTAGATAGGAGCTTACCCTCAGGTTGAAGTGCTGAACAATGTAACATCTGTTTCTTGTTTCAGAACCACAAAGCCAGCACCACATTTGGACAAGTATGTAAACTTGTTTCTCCTTTCCTCAAAAGGACTTTTATTGTACAAATTAGCTAACTGCTGGAGTTTTTTGGGGTTTTTTTTTTTTTTCCAGAAGAGGGAGGGGACCTGCAACAGTGATACAACTGGATTTAAGACAGTAGATATCACAGTTTGAGCTGCTCACAAACTGTACTTTTTGCGTGTTTAATGACTACCACCACACATTGTTGCTTCTACTTAGGCTTCTGCAAGTACTACATAGAGCTGTTAACTTCTTTAAGCACCTGCGAGTATTACAAAGAGCTATGAACTTCTTTAGCATTACATCCTTCTCTCCCCAAATCCCCAAAGATTATTAGTGCAAAAAATAGTCACGAGCTAGCACTGCCCAGAGTGGTGCTCACTAACTTTTGAACTCAAGTAATACCTTGGGTTAATTCTAAGGTATGGTTAAAAGGGATTCTTTTTTGTCATTCATAATGCTGGTTATGTGTGCAGTGTCCATGTTGTGTTTGGCCATGTACTGAGTGGACAAGATATTGTCAAGAAGATTGAAAGTCTTCCCACAGATGCCCGGAGCCGACCCAGTACCATTGTAGCCATCTCAAATTGTGGTGAACTGGTCCTTCAATACAAAAGAAAAGGTGTGTCTACTAGTCTAACACTAGATCAACATTGTCTAGTGCCTTCTACAGCTTTGATTGCTGAAAGACAATTTTACTTTTAAAATATATTTGCCTGTGCCATATATTGCGAGAAAGAATTTTGCTGTGATTTAAAACTGCTTTGTGCAAGCTTATGATTTTGTTTTAACAACATGGTCCTAGTAGTGTGCATTTTCGTGGCATTTCAAAAGCAAATAGACTTGTCTGAATGAAAATGCTGAACAAAGATACAGGTAAAGGCGAGTTGATAAGTGCTGTGAAGTAAACCCTAACCCTAACCCTAACCACAGCTCAGAAACAATGTCAGCTTTAACAGCAGGATCTGGCTTTGTCTTGTACTCTTGTACAAGTTGGTGCTTCTTCAGCAGAGGTAAACACTATGAGTAACAGTAATGAAATAATTCTTATGTAAAAAGCTTAGGATTATCAGAACCTTTACTATCTGTTAACAATTATTTTAAAGTTCTTTCTGTCAAGGGTAGCTTATTCTAATGTCATTAGCAGTTCTGTAGAGAACATTACAAATGTATCGTCATCAGTAATAATCTGTGGTATCTCCAGGAACCAAAAAAAAGAATGTTCAAGCCTCCGCATCGTCCTCCAGTTCGGAGTCCTCTAGTTCCGAGTCAGAGTCATCAAGCTCCGATTCTGAGCAAGAGAAAAAGAAGAAGAAAAAAAAGAAAAAGGAGAAGAAAAGTCGATCAAAGAACAAGAAGAAGACAAAGGAGTCACGTGACGAGAGAGCAGCATCTGAAGAAGGGGAAATTGAAGAGTGAGTTGTTTTCGCTGCAAACTTGAGACTGCAGCATCACTGTGTGACCTGTGTGATTTAACAAAAAGTCAAAATTGAAGCATCAGAATGAGAGAGTTGTGCTTGTCCTTTCAGCTGTTGTCTGTCTACTATCTCTACATTTTTTCTGGCAGGATGATGATGCAACACTAGCATTTGTAACTATGATCTGTTCCCATCCTAAGGGTAAAAAAGCATGCCAGGAATGTATTTAGACATGGTCTGTAACTTTCAGAAATGCTTTTGTGCAAAGCAGAAACTGAATTAAAGAAAGGACAAGACTAGAGAAGATGAACTGAGAACAAAATAATAATGTGGACCTAACAAAATAGATTAATCAATTGATGCGATATAGTTAGCTAATGTTTCAATGAAAGAAAAACGTCTTCATTGACATTAAAAAGAGAACAGCAGTGTCTAAAAGCTATTATTGTTTATTCATGCAGGGCATTTCAGTTGAAGCAGGATATCTAAAACTGGAGAAAAATTAAATAAATGCCACATAAATCGTATACATGCCTAAATTCGATCGCATAAAATTTATAAAATTTGTTGTCATAGTTTTCGTAACTGAGAAATGAATGCATTTTTGTAGCTAGACCTTCCACCAACTTCATACAAATCATATATATTAAAGGAGGAAAATATTCTCATTTTCATCTTCTCTGCATTTGACCATAATTCATTTTCAGGAATGGTGTTGACTCCCATCCCACCCTTTGATTTCAACATTATCAGCTGTTTGATATTTTGCTAATTTGAAGATGCCTTCAATAACAGTTAAAGAGAGAAGAATTTATCTAACTCCATTTTGAGAGGGAACATATTCTTGAGAGGGTAAATGGGTTCAGTGTAGTCAAAGAGGAAAATGATATGAGGCTGAATCAAAAAATGTATTGGGAGTGAAATTGACCTTAAGATAGAAAGACTGATAATGAAGGCAAATGGCATGTCATTTGATAAGAAGAAAAAGATCTATTTCATTCGGATTATTTCTCTTGACCACATGCAGACCTGTGTGCACTTTCCTCCACACTCTGCTCTGTAATATTACATTGTATCTCGTGTCTTGATTTTTTATTGCTAGTTGCTGTTTTAAATTAGGCTTCTGTCTAAAACAACAAGTCTGGCAGCAGATATGGTAAAGGATACTTTAACTAGCGATGCACTGAGAATTATGATATACTGCTAAATGTTGTTAATTTTGTCCACAGAGGAGAAATAGAGCCTGAGAAAGAAAAACTTCTGACCGTATTTGCTGACATCCGACGAGATGAAATCCCTGATGTGCCATTTCAGAAGTTTTTGTACCGTGGCAAACCTGATGAAGATGCTAATGCTGGTGGAGATTCAAGGTAAGGTGATATCAAGGACTTACTTCGTGTTTCCTCCAAATTTTTCTTGTAACCTTCCAAGATGTCTTCATCTGATGACCATGGTCACTGGACGTTTAGCTACTCAGCAGCAAAACAATGGAACTCTTCCCATCCATATCCGCCACCTACCCATCTTCAAATCCTTTAAACATGCACTAAAGAGACATCTGTTCCATGGGCATTACCCCATTACACCGATCAACATAATGTTAGTCCATTTTGTAACCCTTTCTTTCAATTTTTTTGTCTATGCTTGGTTGTACTTCTTCGTGAGCATGATCATGCACTAGAAAAATCTCATTTCATTATTATTGCAGCTTTCAGTGGCTTATCTCTCTTGCCATCCATTGTAAAAGTTTAGTCTCAAGCATTTCTTTCACATTCAGTAGATGAGATTAATGATTTTGTGTAACAAATTTCCTGTTGTGAGTACTGCATAAAATTTGGAAGTTGAACAGTTCAAATCAATGTAACAGATTTCGTTTCTGAAATTTTCTTTCAAGCAGATCATAGCTGTCTGTATCTTTTCGATATGATAAAAATGTGCTGCAGGCCAACAAACCGTGACAGACAGCAGTCACCACGTGGGTATGAGAAACGGCGCCCTCAGGATGGCAGGCCCTACAGTTCAAGAGTGAAGTATTCTTCAACTGGTCGTCGCATCAAAGGCAGAGGAAGCATTGTGAGTATTAGAGATGCTGTTTATTTTTCATACTGTATGACTGCATGGAGATCACCCTACTAGCTGTCAGTATTATAGATGCTGTTTAGTATTCATATATGATAATATGGTGATCACTACTAGCTACCTCTCAATTGAAGCTGTCCACTCCTAATTGGCCAGAAATGACCAGTGAACAGGGGGGACCTCAAAATCAACCAAATCCTAAATGCTTCCTCTCTGGCAAGTGAGTTTAGCATTCCAGTTTCTTTCTAACCTGACTAAGATCTCATTGGGGTTTTTTTTTTTTTCCCACTCCCTTGTTCACTGGGTGCAGGTTTTATGGCAACATAAAGAAGCCTTATGTTGCATGATATGTGGCAGTCTCCTGCCGGCTGTCATGCTCACTGCTTGCTGCTTTATAACTTAAGAAACATGGTGCTTTTCCTGGAGTTCCCCATGTTGCCCCATGGCAGCAACTTCCCCCTCGTTTCATGACTATGGCCCCAGGTAATTCTGCATGTGTGTCACATTCCCATGAGGTTCAACATTCTCATGGACTTTCTTAGCAGGAAGAGGCAGATAGTTTTTTCCCAAATGGTTTCTCCACCCAGCAGCTTTTCTGCCTCATCCCTCAGAAGCTGTGGCATTACAGCTGTTCCAAGGACCTCCACCTTAGCAAAAATGACAAAGCATTGACACAAGTTGCATTTCAATACAATTAAATACAATAAAACCTCCCTATTAAGAATCTAAAATCTACCAAAATTGGGTCATAACTTAAAGGGGTCGCAGCAGGAAGTCTGCTATTTCAGGAACCATGACTTCAAACCCTTATAAATTCAAGTTCATTTATTGAAATTTTGAAATAATGCTTTAAAACGATATCATAATGCCATTTTGTGGTTTTCACTTTCACTTACTCACACTTTAACTCTCCAGGTATGAGCAATCAGTATATATGTACCACAGCAGACAGAGATGCTTTCTAAAAATGCACTATTTATATTTTTGAAGTCACAATAAAGCACAACTAGTTACAAATATCTCATAGTCACCTGACTTCTGCCAAAGATCATAAACGAAGCATAATCATCTGATGTACACTGATAAAGAGATAATGAGCAGGGTCAGGAGTTGATCATTTCAGTCAAAAACCAACCATTTCACCTCGGCTATATCGGCCTACCACCTGAGTTGTTAATTTAAGAGAAAATGTTTTTTATGGGCTTGATTTTAATCAAACGTCTGCAGATACATTTAATACGAACCTCCAAGCTGAAGAATACTGACAACAAAGGCTTTTTTTTTAAACAGTTAAAAGAAAATCACATTATTCACCATTGTGTGATATGTTCTCAGAGTGTGCATTGCAGAGCAACCATTATTGTTTAGAATGATGGTAGCTGAACTTCTTAAAAGAATGTATGGCTCTATTGATAATATTTGATATTAATAGCTACTCCTGTCATTGGAGATTGATTTGTCTTTTGAGTCTTGATGTTGGGACAATAAAGGACAGCAGTAATATGGTTTGGGTCAAAATAACTGGTGTCCCCAATGAACAAGCAGTCTCCATCAAAATGTACTTATTTTGCATGATTTCTGCAGAAAATCTTAATATACAGTAAGCCAGATGTAGTCATTTTAAAATCTATTTAATTTTTTCAACACTCAACATTTTGCAAAAAAACGTTGTCATAGAGCGTAAACTGTTGGTCGTAAGTCTTGTTGGGGAGAGTCATACTAGGAATTACATTTATATAGCAAAACATGTCCATGAAAAATTTTGGGGTTGTAACTGAGGGGAAATGTAATTGGGAAGGTCTTAAGCAGGTTTTACTGTAAATGAACTTGAATTTATAGATGCTTTAAGTCGGGGTAAATGGAATGAAAGCAGACTGGTTAATCTCCCTAATATGATCCCTCTCTGTCTCACTTATGACCTGATTATGTTGGATTTTAGCGAGTACTAATAGGGAGATATATGCTGTTTCTGTAGCTTGGTAAATGGAGTGAGTAAACATATTTGCACTTACAGGTTGGGACAAGTACAAAAAAATATCTTTTTGTCTTTTAAAGCGATTTCGGTCCCGAAGTCGGTCACGCAGTGTTACACCTCCTCACTGGCGTCGTGAACTGAATCGCATCATCAAACCCACCCAGCAGCCAAACCCACAGACAGAGGATCGCTGGGTCAAAGGTGACCGTCTGCAGCAAAACGAACGTCCTGGGGCCAAATCACGACTAGGAATCCGTGTGGAGTCAGAACACATGGAGGAACAGCAATTTGAAAGAGGAAGATCTGGCAACGATGAAGACGATGGGTAAGTCTTTGTGTGTGGATAGCATGAAGTGCTACATTTTTCTAAAAAAATCTTGGGAAACCATTTTGTGCCGAATTAAAGGTATGACCATGTTTACCACAAAGTGTAGCATGATTCCTCTAATTTACTTTTTTTCCCCCCTGCTTTAAGAGAAGAAGAACAGACCAGAGGAGGGAAGAAGGAGAAAGAAAAGCAGAAGGAAAAGACCGAGAACAAGAAGTAAGTGATTATCACATCTCTGAGTGAAAAGAGGTATCTAAGGTGAAGCAGCTTAAACACAGCATGACACTCAGTGTTTGACAGGTTGATCATCTGTTTCAATAGACAGTACACGTAAGTGTTGCCTATTGATGTAAGTGACAATTATGAAAATACAGCTACACTACATAGAAAGTATGTATCAGATGTCTTAGGAAACTTTTTTTTTTATTATTCTTTCTCTGAGAAACAAACCACCTAAACTGAGTTTCTAAAGAATCCATCTGTGTTACTTTACACCCATTTTCTTGTTCTGTTTTAGACACAAGAAGCACAAAAAGAGTGACAAACACAAGAAGAAGCATAAAAATGACAAAGATGTTGGCACGGATGAGGAGAAAAACAAGAAGCAGGAAAGGAGTAGAAGACAAAAGGATGAGTCTGATGAAGAGAAAGGGAAGCAGAAGACTATGCAGGACCCGGCAGAAATCAATAGTGGTGCTGAGAGTGACAGCGATGCAAAGAACAGAAAGAGTGAGCAAAGAAGAGTACAGAAACGTACAGAGAAAGAAGAAAAGTCACTTGGGAAGTTAGGTCAACATGGTCGTTCAGGCAGTCGTGACAAGAGAGCTCAGCCAGAAACTCAAAAAAGGATGAAAAGCTCTTCAAGAGACAGGCGAGATAGTCGTAGAGATTCTGAGAAAAAGAGTCACTCAAAGTCTCCTCCTGTAGAGAAAAAAGATAAAAAAACACGTGGAAGAGACAGAAAAGATTCTGACTCACAGGACAAACGATCAGCAGACAGACGAAGATCAAGGTCACGAGAAAAGCGAGTGGCTCAGCAGCGCTCAAGATCAAAAGAAGGTGCTCAGCTTCGCAGGTCACGCTCAGCAGATAAACGACAACCTTCTCAACGACAAAACTGGTCACCAGAAAAAAGGAGACCACTTCGCAGCCATGATGACCGCAACAGATCCAATTCAGGTGATCGCAGGCATTCCAAGTCACATTCACCAAACCGAAGTCGTCGCTCAAGATCCAAGGAAAGCGAAACAAAGCGTAGATCATTGCCAGAAAGACGAGTTGGTTATGCAAACAGATGGAGACGGGGTAGTCCAGGATTCCGAAGAAGCCCAGCACGCAGGAGTGGTCCAAACAGGGGACGCTCTCCACCACGAGGAAGGAGGGGCAGGTCATCATCAAGTTCATCAGAGTCAGATTCAGATGCTGAACGCAAGAGATTGCGTGAACTGGAGGCTCGAAAAGCCAGGCTGTTGAGGTAATAAAAGCTGGCTGCACAGTAATGGAATTATTATAATAATAGTACTGAGGATTTGTATAGCCAAAATTTGCTGAGTGCTTTACATTAATCATACATAGTCTAAATCATCCAAAATCATGTACCAACAGACTCGTGCACTTCAATAACATACACTCACACACGAAGTAAATTATATACATGCATTGTGCACACTCATGGTCAAGACAGGGTCACAGAGAAGTCGTCATTCTCAAGAAATGTGTCTTGTTTGGACTTAAAGGTCATAAATACAGTGAGTGACAAAAACTGACAGGTAATCCGTTCCAAGTTGATGAGGCTTGGTAGGAGAAAGACCTCAGTCAATATGTCTTTGTCATATTAGGATTTGCAGAATCTTGGTGTCAGAAGATGAGCGAAAAAATCATGCATAGATGGGAGTGAGTTTAGAAAGATACTGAGGACCAGTGCCACAAATGGCGAAGTAAAGTGGAAAGTTTGTAGACTGTATGGTTTACGACTGGCAACCATTGAACAGAGTGAATGATGGGTGATATATGTTCATATCTAGATGGTCTACAGATGAGGCGAGTAGCATTATTCTGGATCATTTGAAGTCTGTCAAGAAAATACTCAAGAATTACAATAGTCCATCCTTGACAGCACAGAGGCACAGATTAGAGTTTTAGTTGCATCAGTAGTAAGATAGGTAAGCAGTTCTACAGACATGAGAAATATGCTGATGAAAAAGTCTAACTCTGATGGAGAATGACACACTAAGCTGCAGACAGAAGTAGTGACAGGAATGGTTGAGTTATTTATTATTGACAGAGATGGGGGAGAGAAGGATGGCTCAGAAATTTATTTGGACAAGTAGCAGTTCAGTCTTGTCGTCAATAAGTTGCAATCATCTATGCATTCCTGTGTCCATGTCAGTAGTCCAGAGAGTTCAGTAAGTGGAGCTGACTGATAAAGCTGTGTATCATTAGCATAACTCATGTGTGGCATGGTATGGCGTGACATAACATCAGAGGGGAGGTATATAACACAAATTATTTAATGCATCACCCTTTGCCATACTTTTTGTATGATGTTTTCCTTATTTTATAAAAAAGGATATAGACCACTGCACAAAAGACTCTGAACTACATTATTCTCTCTGATGCTAAAAGAAAGAATTAAAGCACCTGACAGTCCCAATTTTAGTCATCTTTACACAAAATATGTTTAAATTCTTATTTCACTATATACATTTCTTAAATTTTATTTTCAGCAAAGCTTACAGCACTCATTAAGCATTATAAGTCAAAGAGAAAGGTCAGTGTGCTGGACCTTGGGGTGGACTGGTAGGCAGGGTAGTGGAAGCATGTTGGAAGTTTCTGGGTCTTAGATGGGATGCTTTTAAGAAATCTAAAGGGTACTTTGTGCATGCAAAGCCATTGCCTGAATAATGTTCCTATAAGAGACGATATAATATACAATAAGACTGTATAGGGTCCAGAAGGAAAACCATGTGGCCTACATCGTGTCTTCTGAAATGAAGTTTGTCTCCATGTGTATCATCAGCTTAACAACTACTTTTCCATTTCCAGTCGGCCTGTCATGCGTAAATCTGAAAGCCCACCACCAACACATTGGAAGCCTGGTCAGAAGCCACTGGCTGGTAAATCGGCTTCTAACAGCACCTTAGATGCGTGAGTGCTTTGCTGTCATCATGGTCTCTAACATTGGTGAACTCTGATTAATTTTTCTGTTTGTGATCCATCATCTGGTCAGAGTGAAAAGAATGGCTGCAGTTTTGGGGGTTTTTTGTTTTATGTTTTTTAGGAAGGATGGGTTGCAGAATCTGTTTTGAATTATTTATCTTACCCACTTTGTTTTTTCTTTTAAGACCATCGCATCTGGAAAGTGAGGCACCTGCTCATGGCCAACAGCTGTTAAAAGATCTGCCATTGCCAGAAACCACATCTCAGCAGCTAGCTTCCTCCAAAACATCACATGAGAAATTGGAAACATCGGAGAAACCAAAAATTCTCTATGATTTAGATGCTGAGGAGCCTATGACTACAATACCTGTCAAGGCACCACAGCCTACAAATGAGAAGGCCATGAGATCTAGGTCGTCGTCCTCGTCCTCTGTCAGTTCTCGGTCTCGTTCAGGCTCCAGCAGCGATTCACGGTCACCACCTAAAAAAAGGGCCTCATCTGACAGTGATGCGGACGCCAAGAAGGAGAAGAAAGTAGTGGAGGTGAGTTCACTGCTCCAAGCAACACTGGTTGCCTGTTCAGGCTTATCTCCCCTACACTGTTAACATGCTATGCTATTCCACTTTTGGCAGTTTGCAGTCTGTCTTACCATGTTTTTCACTCTTCTTAGGTTTTTTTTTCTTTTTATCATTATCAGGATAACAAATTAGCATTACATGTGGTGGTATGTTGAGTATTTATCCATGATGCCAGCTCCTCGCCAAATATCTGCATCAGGATCACAACAACAGTGGTAGGTTAGATAGGATCTGGCATTGCTGTAAGATCAGGTTCACTACCAAGTACAAGCTGTACAAATCCCTGGTAGTGCCAATCCTGCTTTATGGATGTGACATGTGGACTCTGCTCGCCAAAACGGAAAGGAGAATCCAGGCATTGCATTTGAGAACATGCCTTAGGAGGCTGCTCCGGATCTCATACAAAGAACACAAAAACAACGACTTTGTATGAAACAAGATGCCCACACTAGCAGGACATCAGGAACCTCTACTTTCAACAGCCAAGTGATGTAAGCTGGGTTTTTTTGGCGATGTGGCCTGGCACTACACTCTGTTAAAGACTATCCTCCACAGCTCCTTAGAGGGTAGTTGACCCTATGGTGACCAGAGGGAGATTTGGTCAAAGAGTGGACTGGTCGTCCTGTACAAGACCTGCTGACTATTGCCCACTATAGGCAAGAGTGGCGGCCCTGTCAGCTCCCCGTCTATCCATATCATACCCCCAACCAAAGATGGTGGTCAGGGGATAGTTGACTGGCTGATTCAATTTTTTTATTATTATTATTAACCCTATTTTCATCTTCATATGGGATGAAATTTCAGACTAAGAAAACCCTAACAGAATTTGATATTTAGCAATGACAACTATCATAACTATTTTGACATGAATAATGGTGGTTTTGTGCAATGCTTACACCCACACTACTATTTAGCATGTCTGTCTCACTTATGTCTGACCAATAAAATGTCTGCAAATCTCATGGTAGCTTTTTCTTGATTTAGGAACGACTTAAGTGGCAGCCTCCCCCAGAACCAGAAGATTTGGACCATGAAGACATGGATATATCACCAGTCCAGGTGAGCACATGAAATTATTATTGTTGTTGTAATGGTGCAAGTACTTGTTTTGTAACTTGGTTGTCTTGGTTTATGTGGGGTTGCAATCAAGTGAAAACCTTTGGTTGCTTCACTCAGCAGGCATTAGCTCTTGTGAAAGAGGTTGAGAGCCCAGCAGTTCGCATGAAGACACCTCCAATACCGCCTTTAGAAAAGGTAGCTGTTGTTGCTTCTGAGATGGCCAGGTTGGTAGATTTTGTTGTTTCATGACTTTTTCTCAGTGTAAATAATACTGTTGGGACACGCTAATTTCTGATTTCAGCATAATGGAAACAATATTGTATGTACATGCCAACAACAAAAAAAATGTCGAGAGAGCTTTTTTGTTCTACATTGCTTTTCTATTTACCAATGTCTCATTTTTGTTTTTTTTTTTTTTTCATATCCCCATTATCAACATGATATTAAGTCACCAATGGACTCGAAAACCTTTCTTTGTATTGATCCATCAACCTTTTCTTATACTGCAGGAAGCGAGAGGAAATGAGTCGCAATAATCCTTCAAGCATACCTCTTCCTCCCTGCGACTCAATGCTACCAGTTTCTGCCCCCTTACGGCCAGTCACCCCACCACTGCCCCCACCACCTCTCACTCCTCCACCTGCATCGACCATAAAGCCCAGAGGACGTGATGAGTGCAGCAGTAGTGGTGGCTCCAGAATGAGCACAGACTCTGAGTCAGACACTGGAGACAGGTCCAAGGGTCAAGAAACAGGTCTAACAAAACAGCCTCACAGTCCTGGCAAGGCCAGCGAGAAAAGCCCTGTTAGGGATCCCAGTAATAAGCAAAGATCACACTCATCATCTGTGTCTTCTTCAGGCTCATCTAGGTCTCCTTCCCCACAGAAGACGCAGCTGCCAGAAGACACGTCTGTGCATCCACCAGCTCAAGGAGAAAAGCAGGTCACAGAGCATGGTCCCAGATCTCCTGATAAAACTGCACCACCACCCAAGGCCCGTTCACGATGGGATGCCAAAGGCCCCAAACCAGTAGCAGAGTTGGCAAAAGAGGTTGTGGTCCCAGAGGAGCAAACAAGCCAGAAAGATGCAGAGAAAAAGTTACCTAGTGCTGGCAGTCCCAAGCGACAAGCTAGAGACAGCAGCAGTTCTAGCAGCAGTAGCAGTAGCAGCAGCAGTGAAGGTGACAGTGATAGTAGTTCAAGTCCAGCAAGCCGCTCTAGCAGTGCCAGCAGTAGATCTGCATCTGCTGCAAAAACTGAAGAAAAACAGAAGAAGACTGTTATTGCTAAAGCTAAATCCCCAGAGGTAGAGAAGAAAAGGGACACTCACAGCAGTCGGGTCAGATCTTCTGCATCATCTCCACCACCCAGAAAGAAGAGTCCGGAAGAAGTCAGGTCTCGAGCCAAGGATAGCGACAGGCCACGTTCAGACAAGGTGCGACCAAAAGAAGCTGAGAGATCAAGATCAAGGTCTTACAAAGGTAGAGGTTCAAGATCGCCCAGAAGACCAATTCGCTCCCCTAGAAGATCATCCGGTCGCAGATCTCCACTTCGCTCTCCTATCCGAAGATCACCTATTAGGTCTTTCAGACGGTCTCCAAGAAGATCACCAATAAGGTCATACAGGCGATCACCTATCAGAAGAGTATCCAGGTCCCCACGTCAAGGTAGGCGACGTTCCAGATCCCCGCCTAGGAAATCGCCATCGCAGTCTTCACGGAGGAGATCTCCATCACCATCTCCAGCCATCTCTAAACGCAGGTTTGTCTAAAGTTTTACTTTTGGAATATGATGTAAGTGCTCATGGCAGTTCTTTGAATTCTGCACTAATTGTACAAATGTGTAGCTTCCCTGCTAATTGGTTTCTGTCCTGTCATCAGAGAAAGTTCTCTCTTCAGCCTGTGCTGTCACACGTTGAAGAATTTGCATCCCTCCATAAACAATTGTTGAAAGAGTGCATTGTTATCTCAAAGGTAACTTTAACACCCTCAAACTCTAAAAATTGAGACTGTCTCACCTTGACCAGTGCACAACATTTCTTGTTCCATGGCTGAGGCCCCAGACCTTGTGTAGGGCGAACACCCAGCCTCTCTTTGACTGGGTGACTAAGCTGGCCTACCCCTTTCCTTATGCTATTCCTTTATATCTCCTTCACTGGCCCTTTCACCTATACGCCTTTTCCAACCGACCATCTCCCTATTATAGTACAGTTTTCTTTCCTATTTTCTGTCGCCACTGGTCTTTCTCCTGCCCTTTTTTTCCCCCATCTTGCCTTTTATTTGATGTAGCTCTTTTCTCTGTGGCCTTCTTTAGGCCCCCTGTGTTTACCATGCAGGGCAATAGTTGTCGAGGGAGGATGAGATCCTGGAGGTTGAGGTCCCTGCCTATCATACCAACAGACCTCTTTGGCCTGGATTTCTCCTAGACGGGAGGTTGGCGTGGCCCACACCAATCAACTGGCTGGTCGTGTATTGCCCTAGCTGCAACTGTCAATATGGTCTTCATCCTCTTTCTCTAGAATTCCAGTGCCTGAAGTCTGGTGAACTTGGGTTGGCTTTGAAGTTTTTGTGGTTATATCACTTGGGGAATTTTCCCCTAAACTTTTTTTAAGGCAAGATCACCATGATATAGCCATAGTTGCTGACACGTCATAAAACAACCAACCAACCAACCAAGTCTGTTCAGGAATCCTCTTGCTGTGACGTTTTTTTCCCAATGACTGAACAGTACAACCTACCTTACTCCCTCTCTGAACTGCAGCAGGTCCTTCAGAATGCAAGGACTCTGCAACTGGCCCAGACAACATTTCTTATCAGCTGCAAACTCGTCTTCCACAGGTCTCTCTCCTTCTAGCCATCTTTAACTTAATTTGAGTGTCCGGCTGTTTCCCTCCGTCGTGGAGCCCATCCCAAAACCTGGTAAAGATCCTTCTGACTCAACTCTTACCATCCTATTGCCCTCACTAGTCAAAAGCGGTCCGGTGGCGCAACGGTTAGTGCCTGTCACCAATACAGTGAAGGTTGGCTGCCCAGAGTTCATTTCTCGTCTCGGGCACACTGTTCTTTCTCTGCACATGGCATCTGTTTACAGGGCTGGCCGCCCTCCGCCAAGGACGGTCCCAAGCCCGGCTGAAAAAGGAGGAGGGTTGGGCGTGGGCCAGCACCCCCACCCCGTAAAACAAATCCTTGCTACCAAAACATTGACAACAGTTAAGACTGTAGTCGATGGCCTATGCCCCAGGAGGGGCGAAGGGCCTAAAAAAAAACCAAGAATACTATACCACTTACTCTTTACCATATGAACAGAGCAATGATGGAAGTACGCAAGTCTTTACAGATAACTTGGAAACAACTATCAGACAAATCTCAAGATATTTGTATCAAGTATTTAAAAATAAGAATGAAATAAGTACATAAAGAAATGTTAGTATGCATTGATTAGGAATTTATTAGGAATATTGCATGCTGTTTTTTTTTCTGTAATTCCCCATGAAACAAACCAAAAGGTTTATTCAATAAGGAATTCGTTTGTTATACCACTTACTCCTCAGTTCATTAGTTCATGTTTTGCTGATGCTTACGTTTCTTGTAGTTGAGTGACTTTTCATTTATAGTCTTTCAAATCTTTCATGTGCAGTACATTGAGCTTGCATCCACACAGGAAATGTGCTTTACAAGTTTATAGTCAAAGTTCCTTAGCTTCTAGCTGTTGCTCAAGAATAACAATTTCTCTCATTTAACAGTGCCAATTCTAGCAGTGAAATATCTTATAAGTTGTGCCATGGAGTTGTTTTCTCGTGTTAGGCCATAATACACTGTGACTTTTGCTCACTCCACATTAATCTGGTCAAAATTGCCTAATAAATGGTAAGTGCTGTTTGATTCTTGTTTAACAGGAGTCAAAGATCACCCAGGCATCGTCATGTTGTGCCTCGCCGTTCACGCAGCAACAGTCGTGGTACTGGCACCAGACGTGGACGCAAGCGGTCTGCCTCAGTCAGTAGCAACAGCAGCAGCAATGCAAGCCCCAGCAGAAAACGTTCAAAGCGTGCATCATCCTCTTCATCATCTTCATCCTCGTCTTCAGATTGAAGTTTCTCTTGCTGCTGTATGCAAATAAAGACCAGCCATCATACTTAGAGGGGGTGGGGTATTTCTTTAGGGAATGCTGGAAATAAAGGGGAGCTTTCATTTCTTGTTTGCCTTCAACATCTACAGAGTAGCCATTGTGAAGTGTTTGGAGTATTTATCGTAGGCCTTTTTATCTAAGAGAATGACTGGCAATTTAAACGCTGTAGATTTTTACACCCATGTTTTGAGTTAATAAGCTTTTACTTTATCAGAACCACTCACGAGTTGATAATGATTGATTATGCATGGAGTAATGTTATAAAATCTGTTTCTGACAGACCCTGGCATTTTAGGGGTTTTTTTGTTTTGTTTTGAAGTACAGCATCTGATTGCACATGTGCATGCACACACACAGCCTTAAGTTTTGACAAGTATTAGATATGCATTTATGTTTTAAATCTTTACATTGAAAAATTTTAAAATTGCTGATGCTTGAACAGAAAAGGAGATGGCAAGCCATTTTGTTCTCTTAGTGTCAAGTGTCAGTTTCTGCACTTAAACAATGGGTTTGGGCATCTGCTACAGACTTGTACTGCAAGTATGTTTATTTGCTGGTCACCAATGGCTTCATATCCTTAGTGATTCTTGGCGAAAAGACTAAGTCATGGGAGCAGTCTGTAACATGCCCATGCAGTTAACTTATAATTTTCAAGTGACCCAAGTGCAAAACCAAAGTCATGGGTAGAAATTAATGAAAAAGGCATATATTTAGGTTTCTTTCATGTTGTTTTGAAAAGGTTAAACTTTTGACAAGATCCTCTCATAAAAAGCTCAGACTCGTCACTTTGTTTCAGATTTATTGTATGGCATCCTTTAAAAAAAAATGCTAATTTCAGTCGTGTTGGACGGTTATTTGCTTCGGACACAGCGAGTAAATCTGTGCATAAGCATAGTGATACTGCTGATAACTGACATTCAAACCACACAGCAGTATTGATATCAATTTCTTTGGCTTATGCACATTTTTTTTAAAAAAGGCAAACAGTAAATATTTATTACCAATGTATAGATCAGTCGCAGACAAACATTAGGGGGTAAAAGAATTGTATATGTTAACTCTAATTTGCTCTGTGGAATAAATCATCTTCACATTACGAGCATCTTGCATTTCTAAATCTTTTTTTTTTTTTTTTTTTTTTTTTGCAAAATCCCTGACTTTTTCTCTCTCTCAAACTCCTTAGTGTTCAGAGAAACAACTGGTACGAAGAAACCCACACATCTCTGCACTCAGTCACAGGCACCAAACAAGGCACAGTTTCAGGCCATCACTAGGCACATACATCACAAACTACTTCATGTTAAACCATTCATTGCCTTGTATACATTTATATGTACCACCTTAAAGTTCTACTCATGTCGCTCTGAATGTAAATCCTATACGTTTCTAGTGAGGTTATGCCAAAGTACAATATCCTGCAAATGTTAGGGTTAATGACCTGGCATATCTGTTCAAGGATCAATGCTCTGGCTTGATGCCTGTAAAATGTAGTATCTGTTTCAGTAACATTTATCACTAAGGAGAACATGTAAGCCCCCTTTATTGAAATCTAATGATTTGAAGTTGTATCCAAAGGTTGGGTTTCAGTTTCAAATAGAATCTTCTATTAAGTCCATGACACAAAAGCCATGGTGAAAAGCAAATATTGAAAATAAATGTACTTGCAGATGTTCCTCTTTGTTCTTGCAGAAACCTAAGCTGTAACGTCAAGCAAGTGGTGGTGTAGTACATTCACCTACGGTATTTGAAGCTATCTTTGTATCTATGGAATGAATGTTCCCGATTGAAAATACTAAAATTGTTTAGAAAAAAGAATTGTATGGTGTTTGTGTGCTAGAATCTGGACAAATGTTTGTGGAAATGCAAGATTTTCTTTGGCTGCTGGACTGTCATCCCATCTCCAGTCTCGGCAGGCAGAATGTTACAAGATCCTCTGCACAAATGACCTCATTGGATCCAAATGCTTCTTGAGCCTCCTGAAGCAGTATCCGCACGCTGGCCTCTCCTGGCTACAATGTTAAATTAGACTTAGTAAAACAATGCATGTTGTATATTTCTGCCTCAGGATCTCAAATTCTGTATTACATGTATTACATGCTTTGGTGCTAGCTTCATGAACGCATCTTTATTTGGTCAGCAAGAACCATCTTTTATAAAACTTCTGTACAGTTTATATTCTGCTACTTTTACTTTTATACAGTGCAACGCTGTAGAGTCTAAGGGACTTCTGACAGGATATATTTCTATGACAACTTCCAAAGACTGCAATGCCATGAAAGGCTGAATATTGCAGCTAAGAAACATACCTCAGTGTTGCATGACAAGGGCTTGTAGCGCTGACTGAAGTGTGTTAAAATGAGTTGCTTTACTCCCAGTTGTTTTGCCAACAAACCTGCCATTCCTGCAAATAATAGGCATCATGTGCTGCTCTCAATGCTTTTTCCTCATGCTGTCTGAAAAGACATTTACTCTCCATTATTGCCAGTTACTATAATAATGATACAGTGAACTTATCTAGCACCATATCCCAGTCCTGTGGGCAGGCTCATGGTGCTTTACAGAGTAAAAGACATACATGGACACGCAACAGAATGCCATATGAGATGAAAGATATGTAGCCAAAAACTGTTCCTAGCGTGCACAATTTATTTGAAAAACTGTAACCCAGGCTGCAAATAGTCCTTTCCAGACCATAGGCCAGTCATAAAATGGATCTAAAAAGTAGAAGTCTTTTTGATGAGGTTTTTTTTTTTAACAAATCCTAGAGTAACCTCTAGACTCGTTCAAATCAGCTCTGGTAAATGGTGTAAATTAAAATGATGCCTTAGGACGTGACTTACTAGGTGTGGAATGCCCTTTTTGTATACAGAGTTCCTCCATAGCATTTTCCAAAGTGGCTTCATGTATCAGGACATGGGAACCACAAGCTATTTTTAGGAGTTCTGAGGAATCACTGGAGTCGCCACCAATGGCAATAATATAGCCTGCCTGGGGTGGTCCCATCACATCTTTTGGCTTGATCTAGGACATAGTATAAAATGTATTTTAATGTTACATTTGACCGATTGATGAAGGGTTGTTTTTCACATGTTGACCCACAATGTACTTGTTCTCCTTCCACCAAGCTATGGGTAGGGTTTGTTGCACATCTTTAACTTAAAGGTAAAGGCTGTGACGGCAGTGATAAGGCTGTGGCGTGCTGTGTGACGTCAGTGAGGGAGAGGAAGTGTCGGTCATTGTTACGATTTGAACTTGAGTGATTGGTGGTGTGTCATTAGTTGGATTAGTGATAACAATCAAAATGGCTATGAGCAATGTCCAACCATATCATTGCATCAACTCAGACTGAGATCAAGTTGACATCATTGGAGGAAAAGACTTCGTTGAAGCAAACAAGAGTCCTGTGTAATTTCTCTTATTAAACAAAACATCCTATTAAACATTCAACTTTTTCCCCATTAACAGACACAAAAATAGACGAGATTCCAACTGATCCTACTCTTTATGAGATTCTAAGCAGTTTTATTTGGCCTTTCCAATCCCTTTAAAAACAAATTTCTAATTCCTCCAACCTACAAAATGTTTGTAGACCATTAAATCATTAAATCCTATCTCTTCATTAACAGCACAGTAACATTCTTCTTTCTGAACTCCAACAACTCCATCCTGCCATCGAGCTTTTTTTTATGCTCTTCCATCTGATGCACCCCTCAAAAGAAATCTTGTTTTGTGTGTGTATGTTAAAAAACCATATATCTACGTTTCTCTCTAAATCAAAGATTTTATTTCTTTTGTACAAACTGGACTCGATAAAGAATCAAAAAGTGTGAGTGGGATGGGTAAGACGTGATAAATACTTCTAGAAGCAATAAGGTAGGGGAATGATGCATGTTGCAGATGGCTTATGGCATTAAACATCACTATTCTATTCCTTGTGTGTTAAAAGCAAGAATGTTGTGATGACCTACCTGAGTGCCATCCGCCAGATGTACAACTTCACCACCTTTAAGCTTGCCATAAAGAGGCCCAGCAGGTACACCCAGAGATTTCAGTTTATTTGCATCTAGTCTGAAATAATAATAGTTTTAAGGGATGGCTACTGATATATCTTTTCTCTAACCTAAATGTGATTGTTGGCTGAGGGTGGGAGGTTTGAGCATTATTTAAAGGTTAGCTGTTGAGTTCATCTGTGATTTGGCACAACCATTCACAGTCTTTCTTGACAGTCACTAGCGACTTTAGTGCTTCATCCTTTTTACAAAGCATCCCTCAAAATCCATTCTTTCCTGTTTTTTATCTTTTGGTTAAAAACTTAAAGTCGCATTCCTTAAAAGTGTTCATTTACAAATGTATCTTGATGCTTAAAAAGAGCCATCAAAGACACTCAGAAAGATGTTAAGATAGGGTTGGGGAAGGTATCCACCAAGTTCACATCAGAGACTGATGAATATGGTGGACAATCTCTGCACTTTTGAAAATTCAGTCGGACCTCGATAAGTTGACCTTCCCTAAGTCGAAAACCTCCCTTTATCAAATTGTTAGTTCCCGGCCAAATACCTGCACCTACTACGCCATTTTCCCTAACTCGAAAACTCCGTAAGTAGATTTTTTTTTCGGGTCCCTTTGAGTTCGACTTATCGAGGTCCGACTGTATCGTCATTTCCCATACATTATCGTCAATCATTTTATCACATTTCCATTTTATCTAAGGAGTTGAAAGAATTGGATACTTGTATCAAAATACTGTGCTGGCAGACTGGTTACCATAACCTCTCCTTACAGAATCACACTATCCAGGCACTTTGTCGTGATCTCTACATTAATATTAACAATAATCAGATGGTTATCTGTATGAAGACTGAAATTTCTTAAAGAGACATACTTGCCTGGACGATCATTTTCCTTGACAACATAAGCAAAGCTTGGGACTCGATGTTTAACCCATACTGCCTGCACCACAAAACCCTTGTCTGAGAAACTGTGGGATGAGAAACACTGTTAAGTCTACTTACAGCAGCCACTAACATCAACATAACAGATATTGATTCCTTTAAAGCAAAAAAATTGCCAACTAACACTCTTATATGGTTGATCCTTGAGCTTGTGGTTGATAATGAATTGCTTTTTTTAATAAAGCATTTGGCCTGTTATTCATTTTAATATTACATCCAGCCTTTATTTCTTAAATATTATCTCAAACCCAAATCCTAAAGTTGCACCCATGATCAGAGCAACACAGACTTACACATTCCAGACTAAATTGTCGTTACATTCAATTCTCTTTCCTGGTACTTCATTTGGATGTGGCAAGGAGTTGGCAGTCTTTTCTATTTCCCAAATCTAAAAGAAATCCAGTGTAAGTTTAATGATGGTCATGAAAACTTTGGAAAACTGCATTTCATCTACAGCAATTAAGGATAAAAGCTGTTTTCAAGTTTACAATAATTTGACTAAGCATGTGCTCTAAACATCAACACCAGTTACTGATGACATCTACCACTGACATCTGGTGGCAGCTGCTGTGATACTGGAACCAGTTCATGGACAGTAAATGTAAAGCCCATCTCTGAATGGGATACCCCAAGGGTTGTCTGAAGATATGCACGCAATCCAAGAGGGCCATAAATCTCCACAGGCTCTGATCGTTGGTTGTTCTGGCTTACAGTGCACAGGAGTCCTGGAAGGCCAAAGAGCTGGAACAGAGAAAGTCTTGATGCACTGATACTCTAATAAGGTTTGGAAAACAGCAAAACCTCAGGCATTCACAACATAATAGCATTTTTTTGTGCACCCACAGATTAAAAGCTGAACTAAACAGTACTGAAATGTAGAAATTAGAGGATAGTGAATACTGATGCTGGAGATGCAACAGTGAGGCAACAAAATGGAAGATGCCTGAAGAAAATGAACATGCAAAAACGGTGCAGCAAATAAGAGTTAAATCACTAAGACTGAAGAAAAACACATTATGAGCAAAGAAAATTCTACAGACAAATCTGGACTTCCTGTTGTTGAAGTGAACAGACCCTAAAGGAAGAATTTCTGGCAAAAGTAAGAATGTAGAAAACAATAATACTCTCTAGACTGAGCAGACATCAAAATGAATCCTAACATTGTGTGGTAAGCAAAGATCTTGAGCAGATTGCTCAAAACTAGCAGGTAGATGTTAAAGATTAGTAGTTACCAGGTAGATTAACAACTAGCAGGTATGCATTGTAAGATTACTAGTAAATCAAGCAAAAATTGTCCCCAGAATTTGCAAAGAACATGAAAATTGTTATAAAGGCTTTGCCGAATACCAACCATAATGGTATGATTTCCATATTGAACATACAGGCATTTTCTAATTGGCATAATGGCTAGAGATTTTTTATCTTTTGTATCTATTTTTATTTCATAGATACCATAAAAATATTGACAGCCCATCTACTTACATGATCCCCATGAAGGTGTGAGATGAAAATTTTGCTAACTTTACCAGGCTTAAGACTGCTTTTCATCAGCTGAATCTGTGATCCCTCACCACAGTCAAAAAGCCACACCCAGTCTTCTGCATAAAGAAATACAATTGTGACAGAAAGACAGTATGACATTTTACTCAGTGACTTTTTAATGTGAAGTCAATTGCAGGCCAGAAGAGAGGGAGGGAACAGGTGGGTCTGATAAAAATGGGTCCATGGCTGTGAAGGGGGCCCGGCCTTGGTCAGTGGATTTTTTTTTTTTTTTCATTCTTTCCATTCTTTTCATTCTTTTCCTTTTAAAGAAAGGTTCACCTAACATTCCTCACTCTGGGAATTTTTTTTTCTATGGAGCAGGGCACTACAGTTTTATCCTTTAATGTCCTTTTGCCTCATTTACTAACCACTAAGTGGTGATAATAATCCTAGTGCACTTGTCCTAATGTTTACAGTCTATAACACCTTACTGAATGAAATTAACATATTGACAATCAAATCGTAAACATATTATATTTTTGGAAAATAATTGATGATTACAATTGCATGGGGCCTGGAGAGATCGTTTACACCAGGGCCCATGCTGGCTCTTGGCAGCCCTCGTCACTTGTGGCAGCCATCAGAGGTATAGGTTTCAGAATCCTGTGAGATGGCTATCGAGAAGCACTCAGCTAAGATGCTGATGCTACAAAGAGCCAGGTGGTAATGTTTCTGTCCCCAGAGAAAAACTTCTAATGCTAGGGAAACAGTTTGCATGGAATTGCCAGGCTACAATCTTAAGGAGTTAAGGGATAGTAAAGAGGAGGAGGCCTCACACCTCACACCTCACAGATGACTGCCATGCTCAGGCCAGGCTTTGGAGGTTCATAGTTTTCAATAGTGACAGGTAATAAAGACGCCAATCATCTGTGTGTATGTGTTTTTTAAAAATTAAAGTTGTACGTACAGTGCTTCTGCCCAGTTCTCCTTAGCAAGTACGATAGCACTTTTAAATAGGACTGACAATAGAGTAGCATAACTATATACATACATTTTGTTTTCATAAAGTTTGAGAAAGATGAAAGTTTATAATAATTATCAAGGTACATGCACGAAATGTGCAAACAATATTCCAACTCGAAACTACCAAGGCGGCCAACATCTTACTGTAACGAAGAGCTGTGCAAGACACGCTGCGTGTCGGGGTTGGGTATGCTGATGCAGTTCCCAGGAAAGTTAATTCCATGTTCATTGAAGAGATGTTGATTGAACGCCTCAGGGATTTGACTCAATGCATACAAATCTGCCTACAATTAAGCGGAGGTCCTTCTGGGTCTAAAAATGCGTCAAGATGGCGACCTCAGAGCTCCATATCACTGATAGGAACATTGTGGTCGCCTATTGCCATTTTCAATAGTTGTAAAGATTGGTTAAACAGCAGCGGTATGCGCCATTACACAACATTAGTCTACTGCTAATAAGTAAAATACGCAGGTGATCTGAAGTCACTTCACTTCTGTCGTCTGCTTCTTCTAGCAGCTGAAACACACACACACACTGGACGGAATTTCAGCCAATCAGAATGCACGAAACACCGGCCCTCAGAGACGAGGGAGGGGTGGTGGGGTACTCCAGTCAGCAACTAAGGTCATGTCACGACAAGGCAGTCAGCAACTAAGGTCATGTCACGACAAGGCAGTCAGCAACTAAGGTCATGTCACGACAAGGCAGTCAGCAACTAAGGTCATGCAGATGTCACAGGCAAAGAAAGAATAGCGTGTGCCCAAGACGAGAGCTGAACCCAGGACAGTCAACCCTCAGTGTATTGGTGACAGTGTGCCACCAGACTCTCTATCATCGGACATTGTCCGCCAGTCTTAGCACAATTAAATATGTAAATCACACGTACCTGCGTTGTACACCAACGTTCACACACACACACACTGTCAAATCACAGGGTTTGATCCGCGTAGAAAGTAGACCCTAAGAGGATTTTTTTGTTGTTGCCAATTATCGATGTTGTCAAATCTGTGAAGGATACCATTTCCAGGCCTAAGGCAAGTGGCCGTCGGGGTAACGGGCCTAGGGTGGGAAGAGCATAGGTGGGATGGGGTGGTATCATTCTCGCTGGACGCGCTTGGAGTCGGAAGGCCGCTGGACAACGAGGTTTTATCGCACATGAAGGTCTACAAGAATATGGTCGTGCACTGAGATTGCTGGAGTTATGTTATTGGTGGGGGCTTCTGCTTACGCAAAAAATTGCGTACAGTAAGCATTAAAAATTCGGAGGACCCCTTCAATTTTCGTCAATGGGGTCCCAGGGGACCCCTTCAAATTTGGGCGAAGAACAGATACAAAATTGGGTAAGTGTAGTGTCTGACATCGTAGACCAGGGGTGTCAAACTCAATTACACCGGGGGCCAAATATCACATCGTACACAAGGTGGCGGGCCGAAGGTTATTATTTAAGTCCGATAACTTTTTATTGAACAGTAGAAAACTAAACGTTTTGTTATTAATTTTGTGTAAACAAAATCATACATTAAAACAAAATTAAAGTAATAACAAACCAAGGCTTAGCAGTTTTTCTTCTTAATTTACTTTGTCAGAAGTGGACGTTTTGACATTTTTTCTTGGCAACAAGTTCGTTTATGTTTGAAGTTTCTGTGTTGTGGAGATTCTCAGGATGGACTGCAAGTGTACATCAGTAAGACGACTCCTGTGTGATGTTTTGTTGATCTTCATCACAGAGAAAAGTTGCTCATACAAATAAGCTCCATGTTGAGGACTTTAGCACACAACGATTCTTGGTGTATTATGCAGTGATATGCTTTCTTCTCTCCACTACAATTTTCTTGGATATGTGACCGCATCCTTCCAACTACAGTGATACCTCGGTTCTCGAACATAATTCGTTCCGGGAGGACGGTCGAAAACCAAATTGTTCGAGAACCGAAGCAATGAAACCCATAGGAAATAATGGAAACTGGATTAATTCGTTCCAAGCCCCAGAAAATGCCTATTTACTGGCCTAATTTGTATATAATATGTAGAAAAACATGAGTCTCAACAAGAAATAAGAAATAAAAGTGTATTTATTAAAACAAAACAAAAAATAAAAAAATAAAATGTACAGTACAGTAAATTGTGTTTCATTTACTGTACCTGTACCAAACTTTATGGCAGGAGGGAATGAATGTGGAGGGAGGAGGGAAGGGGGATGGTTATTGTTTTGAAGGGGAGTCCTCTTCAATAAAAACAGAGGGTAACTGCTCTTCGGGTGTTTCTGTTCTCTGTATCTTTTGCTGAGGAGAATCAGAATCTTGCTCTGCAGTTGCTTGTCTGATTTCTTTACGGAAGAATTTGTCAATTGTTTGCTGTTTTTTTCTCCTTTGCAAAATTTTGCGGAAAGTGGACATAACATTGTCATTAAAAATGTTAACTGCTCTATTTGCTACCACTTTATCAGGGTGATGTTCAACAAAATTTGCGATTTCTGCCCATTTTGCACACATTTCATGACTCTCTC
This sequence comes from Pomacea canaliculata, assembly GCF_003073045.1. Classification (NCBI taxonomy): domain Eukaryota; kingdom Metazoa; phylum Mollusca; class Gastropoda; order Architaenioglossa; family Ampullariidae; genus Pomacea; species Pomacea canaliculata. The sequence goes on along the minus strand of NC_037591.1, from coordinate 43,694,976 downwards.
CACAAAAACGTGACTCTCTCTCTCTGCACTCACACTGATGACGCAAGCAAGGCGCGCTGGGCCGAATGAACGCCATTCGGCTCAACTCGGCTCATCTCGGATGTTCGGATGTTCGAGTTCCAAATATTTGTTCGGATTCCAAGACAAAATTTTCTCGAATTTCCTGGTCGAATACCGATTTGGTCGAAAGTCAAGGCGTTCGAGAACCGAGGTATCACTGTACATGTAGTCCACTCTGTGGCCGCACATCACCGGCGCTCCATCTGTTGTAAGTGCAACAAGTTTGTCCCAGGGCAGGTTCATGTCAGTTATACTGTGACATACGTTGTCAAAAATGTCCTTTCCTGTCGTTGTCCCATGAATGGATTTTATGTCTAATATTTCTTCTGTGATATTCTGACTGGAGTCGACTCCACGGATGAAGATGGCGAGTTGTGCCGTGTCCGTCGTGTCAGTGCTTTCATCGCCTGCAAGAGAGTAGGCAACGAAGTCTTAGCTTTTTTCGATCACTGTCTTTTCGCATCAGTGGCCTTCTCGCAAATCCTATTAGCAACCGTGTTTCTGCTGAGGCTTACATTTGCAAACATTTGCTTTTTGTTTGGACACAAGACTTCACACACTTTTATCATGCAACTCTTCACAAACTCTCCCTCACTGAATGGCCGGGCTGACAGCGACCTCCTCTGCCACAATAAAACTTGCTCTCACAGCAGCTTCACTTTGTGATGTTGCTATAGTGAACAATGTCTGCTGGCATCTCAGATTCCTCTTAAGTTCATCCACTTTCTTTAGCTTCTGTTCTGCATTCAGGCTTTTCAACTTGTCCTGATGTTTAGTCTCGTAATGCCGTCTCAGATTATATTCTTTGGTCACAGGTATATATTGTATCTCCACAAAGTAGACACACTGGTTTACCGCTGATATTAGTAAACATGTATTCACAAGTTTGCTTTTCAAAACTTAACGTCTCATCGAGACGACTTCCGCTCGCCAGCCCGCACATTCAGACAGTGATGAGTTTCTATTAGTCTTTTGCTGAGCTGCCTCATCATACACGTGGGTTGACCCTAGTCACCCTTTGATCTCGGACCGGAAGTTAACAGGTACTAAAAATCTTCGAACCGCGGCCCGTGTTCAGGCCAGCGTGTCCCGTGTCAAAGGTCAGATTTATGGGCCCCGCCTTCACCATCCCTTCAGGTCATCAACAGGAGCGGTGGTAATTTGACCAGTGTGCACTGTTGGTGGTCTGTACAAACTTCACTAAACTCATCCCATCGCTTGCTGTGCTCGACGGGAACTTTTCTGTTCTTAGCCTTCTAACTGTCACCGTCGCCGGGCCATTAACAATGTTTAACTAAAATTCTTTCGCGGGCCAGGCAAAATTTCATGGCGGGCCGGATGTGGCCCGCGGGCCGGGTGTTTGACACCCCTGTCGTAGACCAATCTATTATTGTCGTCTGCTACAAGCTGAGAGTTACTTCCCTTGAACTGAGTGTTTTTTTTTTGTTTTGTTTTTTTCCCTTACCGGGAAGAGTTCCAAGATGTTGACGGCATAGTTAAAATCAGCGTCTCAGAAACGGAAAGTGAGCACCCCAAGTACAGTGAGCATAAGCTCATCACAGATGCTTGCACAGATTTCATGGCACAGAAAGACAAGACATTACAGTGCTTTGTGTGCCTGAAAGGCAGTTGAACAAAATATGTTGATTTGTTGATATTTTTTTTTCACGTTGTGAAGGGACTCCTTAGAGTTAGCCTGGGACCCCTTAGAAATCTGAAGAAGGGGTCCCTGGGACCCCAAAGAATTTAGCCTTAGCAGAAGCCCTGGGCGTGGGGAGGGATGCTGCAAGCAAGTGTGGCCACTGTGTGAATGGAGATGATGGGGGGCCTGTCCCTAGCGCAGAAGCCTCTAAGCGGGGGAGGTGAAGGTAATCCAGCTGTCGGGTACCTGACTCCAAAAAAGACTGGGGAAAGTAAGGTAGTGAGGGAGATTAATAATGCCTAATCGGTCTTTAGGGTAAATGAACTTGTGGATAGATTTTTTTTTTAAATTATCAGTTCCGAACTTGAAGGATATTCACGTTTTGTGTATTATAACAAAGGAATGAAAGCATGGAAATTATAAATATTTTTGTCTATAAAATACAACAGTTTCAATAACTGAATTTAGGCATGTGCCTTTCAAGTATAAATGTTTTAGAAAATACTAAATGCTATTTTGTCATAATTTTCAACGTCTGAAATGTCTGAAGTTGACACTGGTCAGTCACATGGTTCTATTAACTGCTGCTTCATTCTCATTCTTTCCCAATGCAGTTTGTCGCTCTCTCTCAAACTTACAGAGAAAATACAATGACTGAAGAGAAAGCAATTTAATTGTCCTTCTCAAGCCAACAATAGCACAAAAAGTAAGACAAGCCACAGATAAAAGACAGGCTAGTGCACTTGATGAGCAGACAAAGCGTTTCAAGTTCTATAACCCAAGCCTACAACTTGTGTGCCATAATCCTACCCTCTAGGCCACCCACTCTATAAGCCTTCACTGGTGTATTTGTTCTGCAGCTTGAAACTACACTCATAAACTCTCATCAACTTTTAACTGAAAACTAAATCTGTAGACATAAAAAGAGAATGCATTTTGCTGAGCATATCTCATGTTCCAAAACACAGATTTGTGAAAAAACCTGCCATGCAGCAATTTATGCTAAACATTTTTCAATTTACTAGACTAATAGGCTAGCACAGTTTTCCTGTAACTTCTGTTATAGCATAACCATCCCCAACACCTTCCCCTCCTGCCAAAACACAAACAAAAAATCCTCAGCAACAGCAGAGGCTAACAAGCTTCATTCTGCATCTTTTTGTAGTCTTTCTTGCTATCTAGATGTTCAGCTACTGATGTGCATGCAGCTTCAGCTACAAAACTGGTAAGAAAGATTTTTTCCCAGACCTCAGTAAACAGGACTACAGATCAGTTCACCTGAAAGTTTAGTATTTCTATGCTTATATGTCAGAATCAAATGCATATAATTATACGTAAGTGTCAACAACAGAAAACACATTATTTCAGATACTCCAAATTAACATATTTACTGCAAACTGAGCAAATGCACCGGTTATAGAACTGAACACATAAACTGCACAATGCATGTCTGGGACTGGGGAAAGGGGAAATACAAGTTCTATTTCAGCAACTAGTCTCAAACCCTAAATGAGGTTTCTGCTCTCTACCAAAGCTAAAACCATTTCACTAAACTGGCCACCATTTTGTTCAATCTTGCACTGTTTGTTCTCAAGCAGTAACAATAATCACAGAGAATAGCTTTCCACTGTTGTTAAGAACTCTTAATGTGACAGCATAAGCAACCAACAAATAAACTGTTAATTTCAATTTAATTGTATACAACAATGATGGCCATTTTTTTGCTGTTGTTGCACAGAATGGGAGTTTGTGGGGAAAGTCCTCTTTTGTAAGAGTGATGATACAAAATCTAAATAAACCTGCTGCATGCAGTGGAAAAATCATGCTTTAAACCTTCCACCCTAGCAATAACATAATAGTATACTATTCTGTTAAATATACCTTCCCACATCCTCGGACATAAATCATTATTTCACAAAAAATAGTTCCTTCACAGTGAAGCACTTCACCATTGCAGAAAAGTAATGCCAGAAGGTTGTTTTAAATATTCATCTGTTTCACCAGGGACAAGATGGTAGCGCCCAGTGTTTGTGTAAGAACAACGGTCTCACACAGATTGTGGTGTCTGACAGCTAGCACATAACACACAACAGCTAATGCAAAGAAGGACAAAAGTTGTGGTTTGATGACACATGGCCTTGAAGACAGCCAATGTCATGTAGAAGTCAAAGGTCACAGTGTCATCATAGCTACAGTGTGACAAATATTTGTGTGCACGCATGTATATACACATGCATGAAGCTGAATGAGAAAAATATCGCAGCAAAATGTTTTTAAAAATAAATTAACAAAAACCTAATAAAGAATGACCATATCTGAGAACATTTTTGTGGTATATTTGCTCATAATGTAAATGATACATACAATGATAGAATTCTCTCTTGCTCCTTTCCCTGCCCCAACCTCCCTCTCTCACTCAGTCCTTTCCTCTCTCACCCTCCCTCTCAATTACTCACCCCACCCTCCACTCGTCCAGTCCCCACCCCCTCAAGTTTTCGTTCCACTGGGTCACTAGGTCAATTCCACTACACTTGACCAAGTTTACACATGCATTTGTTTTTTGCTTTGTAATTTCTTGCTAAAGATGGGTTGTTTAGGATAAGGCAATAATCATATACAACTTCACTTTTCCATCCAGTCAGTTCATCACATAATTTGTGGAGTAAAAATAAAAAAAATTAAAACATTATTTAAAGAGACTCTGATCCTCTAGATTGCTAGTAACACATTAACTTGACATGTATATGCCACACGCTTCAGACAGCTCTCCACCCTCAAAACAAAAAGCAAAGCTTTACAGTGTGCCACTGTGCGTCAGACAAGCCACAGACCATAACTATATATTGTACATGGTCCTTGAACAGGCTAAACATCCCTGCCAAAATAAATGTGAGCCAGTGTACCAAAGATGCTGTGGTGGTGTGTGTGGGTGGAAGGGTTTGTATGCTTGCCTAGTCTGGTGTATGGTATGTGCACTAAATATGCACCAGTGATAACTTTGCAAGACAATTATTGATGTTTGCATGCTACACTTTCTGCTGTACACTGTAACTGTAGCTTTGTGATTACATGATAATTAGCATTACCTTAGGCTTTTATTAAGATACCAGATATTAACAAAAATGTAGAATTCCCTCCCACTTCCAAATATGAACAATTTGTGATGTGCCACAAAGTCAGTAACTGACAAAACCTTGCCCAAGTGCACAAGATCATCTTTGCTTTCATATATCCAAAACAATGGAAAATGTCCATATGTATCTACTGCATATAAGAAACAGTCAATAATAAACTAACTGCATAAAATCTGTCCCAAGAAACAGGTAATGATGAAATTACTGCATAAAATGTGACCAAAGAAGTAGCATCTTATTTATAAAAATCATCACCTTTCAATCATCCATTTTCACCTAGTTCAAAATACAGGTTCTCTCAGGCTCTCTCACAGCAAGTTCACATTCTAATACTCTGTATTACAGAAAGCTTGTAAATGTTAGGCTGGAAAGACAAAATAATTCAAAAATTCAATTTATTGAAGTATACAGGGGAAAGTTACATAAAACTGCTTTTATTTATTAGATTTCTGGTTCAGACAGTGAAGATAGTTTTCAAGGGAAACAGCCTGCATGACTACTCCATTTTTTACATATATTCTTTATTTTCTTAGTCATTTCCTTTGGACATTTGTAGTCAAGATTTCTTGCACCCTTCTATAACCTTCGACCTCCACCTGTGTGTTACAGAACTTCAACATGGAGAATAAGCAGGATCATCGCTGACTGCACAGCTCTCACATAGCAGCATAATGTGAACAAGCTGGGGTGTCACCAAATCCATAATGTTTAAATGACATGATAAAAACATTTAGAAACATAGGTTGCTATCAACATGTAACCCACATTATATTTCTCTCATTGCTACACATCTCAAAGTTACTCATGAACAACCCAAAGTAGTTTGTTAGATGCCATTTTTTTCAATTTCAAAATGCACCATAAAAGTGGGAAGTTTTAAAGACTGTTCAAATGAATGTCATCATTTTTTTTATCCTCTTCCCAATATTCACTAGATTCAATCTCTTATGCTTGTTTTAAAGGCTATTTATGTACAATGTGTAAAATAAGACAAAGTTTGCACAGATGTGACATGTCAGACAAATTTAGTTACAAATTTAGTTACTGAGCATAGAGAATTACGAAGAAGTGATTTTTTTTTTTAAAGTGAACTGAAACAAAACCTTGTTTTTTCCTTTTGAGATATAATATGACTGTCCCACTGTTCCTCTGCAGGCAAGCAGCCTACAAGCAAATATGTACAATTCCCACCTATGCATCACAGAGACAGATAAAGTTTTATCATCTTCACAGCATGTGATCTTTATCTTGATGATTATTTTTTTTAAAAAACCAAACTAATATGCCCTTTTTGAGGCATTTTGGAATAACCCTGTTTTTCCAGAATATATTTACACACCATAGCAGCCATGTTGCATGACTGGAAAAGGATGCACGTTGTGGTCACCCAAATTGGAGACTGAGATGGATATATTCTTTATGAATTATGAATATTATTTTTTATGAATATTAAGCAGAGAAGTGAATTGTCTATCACATCTGCCTCAATGTGTCCTATGTATACAATGTATCCTATGTTTCCACCCACTGTGCATGTATTGTTAAACTGGTAAATTTAACTCTGCGAACAGAATAAACCCTGCTTGCATACATCAGCCTGTCTCAACAGCTAAACCCTGTAACATACTTAATCATGTCTCCACAGCTAACACTTTACACTTATCTCAAATTACCTTGACTGGCAACTACCATACACAGGCCCCAGCTTAACCTGGATTTCTTCGTGCTGTATACATGTCCAGATTTATTTAGATAACATTTTATGCCTTGCGAAGCATATGCAATGCAAAAATTATACAGATTTCACTGGTAGTCAGCAGTTTCAACAATTTTTAAAGAAAAAAAAAACTTATGGGGGGCAAGAACATTAAAGCCTGGGAAGATTTGTGCTGCAAATTATTTGTTGCCTGCAATTGGCACTTACAAGTAATAACTAATCACTTTTAATAATAATAGTTGCAAAAATGTGTAAAGCACATACACTCTACACTGACCATGTGCTCACTGTGTACTTATCATGCACAAAGAGATAACACATCATGAGTGCTCACTGTGCACAAACAAATAACACTTCACTGAGTGCTCACTATGCAAGGCTTTAGTTATGCATAATGGACATGCAGAGTACGAAGCATCACTGTGCATAAGCCTGCACTCATAATATAATTGCTTCCACACAAAGTCACACTTCACTGAGTTCTCCAGCATGCAGTCCCTAAAAGTGCAACTGCCAGTTTTCATACAAAGAAAAATGTATATGTGACAGAAAAAAAGACAATTTGTCACTAAAATAATAAAACTTTTGACACTTTGACTCAAGGTATCATTAAAATAAACAGTTTCTTTGCATAAAAGAAAGAGCAGTTGTCAAAGATTTTCTCTGTATTCACATAAAGCAGCACTATTATGAGGCACACACAGTCACACAGTTACGTCAAGCATCCATGCAATGTTGTACATTAATGCAAGGTAAACATGTGACAGAATATGGCATACAAGAAGCACCCATGAGAGGCATTCATGCAATCATAACTGTTTAAGTCAGACATCCAATCCAACACCTATACTGAAAGCTGCAGAAAACAGGAATTAATTTGTGAACTTTCTTTTTAACAGTAAAATCTGCTTTCACAGGACTGAAAAGTTCATTCTCAAACACTATTTTTCAGCCTTTGATAAAGAAGTCCACTCCAGCTGAACTGCATGGCCAATTGCTGAAAGGTTGTACATGTTTGTGCCTTAAAGCTTTATGTGCTGACCACTATCAGGATCGTATTTTAAGTTTTATTACATTAATTTCCAACATCATCTGACACTCTTGATGCAGCTATGGTGCCAGGTTTTGGATGGTAAGTTTCAAGGTCAGAGGAAGCTAACAGTGTCTTCTAGTGGATGGTAACCCAATTTCTTGACAGCTTGAACTGGCGCTTCACACTTATTTTATATTTTACATGGCTGTATACAACAGTACCTATCAAGTATTTTGATGTGGCCCCACTAAATTATATTTCACATTCACACCAACAGTTTTTGCCTGCTCCAGCTATAACACTGAAAGTGAAATATCCTGAACACCCCTGTTGTCATTATGCGTTGACATCATTAATGATTGATAATATAACCAGGCGGCACACATCTCATGGTTAGCATTAAGAAATGAAGGTGCTTTTGTTTGTGAATGAAAGCAAACTATGCAACCACCACTTACTCTTCACATTATAGCAAAGTTAATGCCATTTTAACCATCCTCATGGAACCTGTAGCAACACAATTATGACAAAGCAGGTGTTGGTGTGTAAGGCATCAGAAGGCTGCTGAAGATATGTGTACAACAGGCCCAACACTCCACCTCTTCCTGTAGCTACCTGCTCTCTCTACAAGTACACTTATACAAATAAAGGATGATGCATATCTATTAACAGTCTCTTTTGTGCAGTCCTCTCATAAGCCATGATCAGTTTGTTTACAGCTGTTCTTCTTGCAGCACAAATGACTTGAGATGAATTATGGTAAAGTGTGCAAGTTCCACAGTTGGTATTTCTGCAGTTCCATGAAGAATTATAGTACATTACAGAAAACTAGTATTTCACAGTCTGCATTTTATGCAGTTCTGTGATGAATTATAGTACATCACAGAGAACTAGTGCTTTACAGTCTGCATTTTTGCTTTTCCATGATGAATTTGTAGACTAGGGTGCCAAACAAAGAACAGGAATTATAGGATATTGGAAAGCTGGGAACGCACACTGTCTACCGAATCTCTCTGGATGCTTGCAAATTCGTTGCAGGGCATCAAAGGATTGTTACACAAACTGGAGTATAACAGTGACTATGTTATTACACAAGAACTGGAGCTTCTCCAATATTGTGACAGCCATCTTTCCTCATCTGCCCTATCTGAAGCAGCAATGGTTCGCCCCCCTGGATACAGGTCTTCACAGTAAAATTGTTGTTATTATTGTTGGTAAGCCTGCAAACTGTTGAGCTCTTCTTCACAGATGATTCCTTTGTCTCTGCGTCTATCATAGAGTCCAGTCCACTTGACATCAGTCTGTCATCATACAAGGAGAGACGAGCCTGCTTCCTTGATGGCATGACAGGGGTTTTGACTCGACGGCGAATCTTTTCACTAGGGTCTGACATGTCATCATACTGCAGCTTCAGCTGATGCTTGCTGGTGGACGTCTCCAAGGTGATGATTCCTGAGCTGACAACTTCATGTTATCGTTCCTAGCATATCCTCCTGGTTCTTCAAAAGCAATGGAGACTACATCTGGTTTTGAGGAGGACTTCTTTGGAGGAGACCGTCTGAAAGCTGTGTTGTAGTTATGGCCCTTTAATGACAAAGAGTTGGGCCTACGCTGCTTGAGCTGTTCACCTGTCACTGAACACAGCTCTGTCTCCTGCCAGCAGGATTCTGAGCTGTTATGTCGGCGCAAGTGGAAAAGTTCAGAGGTGCTTTTAGAGTGACCTTGCAGATGCTGAACATGGTGCTGCCCCACCTCAGGGATGTACAGTTTAGCAACACCTACTTCAGCTAAACGCAGCTGGTTCTCAGGATGGTGAACTGCTGATCGATTTGAATTTTGTGACGAAATTGTCTCTCTCCTACTGGTACCATCTGCTGTGAGGTTTGGAGGATGTGAAGCCTGAGTCCTAGCTCGTTTATCTGACCTGCCAGTCAAGGCAGGCGAGTTTGCCAAAGGTCGTGTTTCTAGCGGAAGGTTGGTAGGTCTTATCACTGCTGTCCCGTTGTGCATGCACACTTCTGTGTGTATGGGGTGGGTGCTGGCATGTGACAAGCCTGATGCTGCTGTCGATGGTTGCTGTGTCTCATCACCATTACTAGTTGTATGCCCATTGCTGCAAGTCGTCCACTTCCATATCATCTGCACGAAAATACACATGACGTTTGTTGCTGCCAAAAAAGTTCAGGCTACTCAGCCGTAGTCCTAGCTCTTTAGGGCGAATGAGTCTGGTGAGTTTTTCCCGGAGTGATCGCTCACCTTTCCCCAACCCATGCAAGCTGGAAGTGTTGGCCACCTTAGGGCGCCCTGCTGGAGGTTCACCATGCACCTGGTTCTGCAGGTAAGGAATTGGAGGGTTTCTATGGCTCAGAGCATCGTTCTGTACCAAGGAGGTGTCCATGCTGTCACTAACATACTCCGGAGGGCTTTCAGTCACTGGCTGGTCAGCAGGAGCACTCTGGGTGCTCAGTGAATCCCGACGAGCAGAAGAAATGAGAGTGTTGCCAGAGACCCGCAGTTCTTCATCACTACACTTGTGTGTATTTCTCTCAACTGTGGGGTTACGGCCTTGATGTGGCCGCAGCGTTACATTGTTTCGCTCCTGCGTGAGATTGCTGGATTTCACCGAGGGAGCACGGCTTTCAAGAGGAGTTATAGCCACAACTGTATCTGTGGTTGAGGTGGAGATGCTGTTGTCTTGCAGCCAACTTCTCTGTATCTGCCTGGTACACACAGATGGAGATAAAGAAGCCTCTCCATTAGGCATGTAACCACCAACCAACCCTAACCCAAGAAGAGGAGTAGGAGATGGATCACCAACAGTCTCAGGGTGGGGATCAAAGTTTGTGGAAAAGGCATCCAGGTGAGATGGAGGGTTCACATCAGAGGGCAAACTCTCATTGAAATCCATTGCAACAGGCCTGTCTGTGTTGACCAATGCTGTCTGGTCCACATTTATCATTGCATTCAGTGTCGGTGTCATTCCTAAAACAAATAAACACTACCGTCATATCACTTTATGCTCATACAAATTACTGCATTCAGCATGAAATAAACTGCATTCAGCATCAAGACCATAAAACGGAGATCATGCTCTTTAAAAGTCAAGCTCCTGAGCATGTAACAGCAAGACTAGGACAGCTGTGTATAACTGTCTGCAAACTTAATCTGTATTCTTCCTACCTACTGTTTAACAAAGGAAACAGTTCCTTCACCCATATTTCTGTACACAATGCTTGAATAAAAAAAAGCATTACATAATAATCTAGTTTTGGTGGGAACTGAAGACTACTAATTTTCCAATGTCTCACCTCTATGTTTACACTCCTGTGCCCATAAGTTTGAGAGATCAGCCAATCGCTCCTCAACACACAGAGCCGTAAGCCTTGCCTCAGCATCAGCATCCCAGCATTCCTCAATTGTCTCACGCAATGAACGCACTGCCTGCATAAAAAAAGACAACAACATGATAATAGTGTAAACCCCATTTTATTAATAGAATTTTGCATTTTATGTGCTGCTGCTGAAAGTGCCCATCACTTCTGTTTTATGCCTCAAATTGTATTGCACCATTAGTTCGACGATGACCACCATGGAAATTTGTACTTCATATAAATTATAGATGAAAAACAAACCATAATTGACCTACCTGATTTGTGTCTTTCCACACCTCAGGAAATTTAGGTCGTCGTTTTGCCCTCACAACAATCATCTGCATCTCTTCAAACGTGGGACTTGAACCCACTTCTGCTTGGTATGGTGCTGCATAGTCTGGCACAGGTGCACCTGCAACAATAAGCAAACAAGGCAGTCAGCATGCATAGCATTACACGGATTTTATAAGTATGTTGTATACTTCTTAAAGCCTGAATCTACCTACATTTCAAATTACACTTTCATGAAACCACCTCCACATATGCTGCAGGATTAGGTCACTGATAAATTTATAAAATTCTGTAAGAATCAGATTTACTTCTTTAAATATGCCTGAATTTATTCATACAAAACTGGTATTTTCTGTATAGAATTCTCAGTATCTGGATATCTCAGAAGTCTCATGCTCTGAGTTCCAAGAGAAGAATGCTATAGAAACTATAATCAATCACTAAAATGTCCAGCACTATTACCCTGGTATAGGTCCACACAGCGTGTGGCAATCTCCCACAGCACAAGCCCCAGAGCATAAATGTCAATCTGTTTGAGGATGCCTCACAGTCCCGCAGATTGACTGCTCCATCCAGCAGCTCAGGGGCCATATACCGGAGTGTTCCCACCTGTTGATGCACACAAGCTTCTGTTAGCTGACCGACAGTAATTCATTCTATATAAACTTGTCATAAACTGACAAAATGCCAAAATGAAACATCATTGCATTCAAAATACTACTGAGCTTATAGAGGTCATTTATTTTCATTCATAGGCTTGTAGTCTGTAGCACTACGTGCATAGACATATCCTGGTCTGATGGAAGAAAAACAACACAGACTCATTATTTACAGTACAGATATGCCTTTACAATCTAGCTTTTTATACATATATGCCTTTTAAAATCCAATGATTTACATGTCTAGGTCTGAGAAATCAAACTATCTAAAAACCCATGTTCACAGAAAGAAAGCAAAACATAAAAAAGGCTCTAGGAATGGCAGGTTTATACAGTTAAGAAAGTACTGAAAACTACAACAAATGCAAACATTTTCTGAGCATGCACAGGTCAGGCCATAAAGACATTAAAAAAGTGCAAAACATTAAAAGTAGTATGTTTACATCTGTTAGCGAAGTCTGTTCAGCAATTTCTGGATGCCCCCTCTTGATCAACTTGGAGCCCATTGTGGCCACTGCAAACCCCAGGTCAGTGATGACACAACTCAGGTCTGAGCGAACCAGGATGTTGTGAGTATTGATGTCCCGATGAGCCAGCACAGGTTTAAATTTGTCTGTTGAAAGTAAATAAAAAAAAAATCACAGCTTAAACATTTGAACAAACACAACTATAACCCACTATCTGCTGGTAATAAGGTATGAACTTTAGACTTCTTATGAAATTATAGCAATAAAACTCTTTTATTATATATATAACTTTTAAGGATGGACTTGAAAATCGTGAAGAGTCTGAACAAATACATGCATGCTTCTAAGACTCTACTAGTCATCAGAGTTTAGCATGTAAATAAACTGCTCACAGACCAGTTTGTTATGTCCAAAGGTCATTTTACTTCACTGCATAGAAACATACAATCCAAAGGCTTCCACTTTGCAGCAATTTCGCACTATGGGGGGAGAGGGAGAGGGAGGAAATCCCCAACACCCAGCCCTGCGAACAGGTGTCAAGTGTCACATACAGAGAATGTCCCGAGACAAGGTCTGGACCTCGGGACATTCTCTGGACCCTGAACCGCTCACTGCAGTGGTGACAAGTGAGTGTTTCAACCACTACACTACCAAGCGCCCTAATCCAAAGGCATGAACTCTCACACACACACACACACTTTCTGGGGAACATTTTTGTAAATAAGGTCGTCCTTCAGCACACAGCATTGTGAGAAACCACGTCAAAACCAAACATTTAGTTACGTGTCGTGACACTCAACCCATAATTTGTGATATGAAAGATCTGAATGACCTTCATTAACACTAAAGAAAAGGAAGGAATATGAACACATACCTATATGGGTCAGCCATCAACAGAACTTACCTCCCTTCTGGATGTCAGTGTGCAAGTGGGACAAGCCCTTTGATACAGACTGCAGCATCTTTGCCATGGTTGGCCAGTCAAGCACATTGTTCTTCAGGTAACTGCAGAGTGATCCCAATGGAATGTATGCCATAACAATCATAAGCTGTGCTGTGCCATCCTGTGATATCCGCTCGTCTGCTCCATAAAACTTAACCAGTCCATCATGATCCATGAAAGGAAGACGATAGAGTGTTCGTTCATTGTTATAATATTCACGGTAGTGGGAAGAGTAGATCTTGATAGCCACATCTTCCTCTTCTAACTTGCCCTTCCAGACCTAGATTAGAAATGTTTATATATCACACACACAAAGAATCATCAGTGTTGTAACTGCCCCATGTAATCTAGCAGAATGGATTCCTTCATTAAAAGGAACAGCTAAAACAAATCAGAAGCAACAGTTATGTAGCAATAAATATACATCAATATAAATATAAATGCAAATTTATCCTTTTCAAGAAATTTTTTATGATTGGAATCAACAGAAATAAAGTTAAAAATTATGAAAATTAACAATGATTTGTTTACTTATGTACCTGAGCTAGAAGACTATAAACTGCTTTTGAAATTGCACTTCATGAACTAGCTTCTGGTTTACTGCAAATATACCACAGACACTTTAGTAAAAGAATAAACAGAAATTGTCCAGACATACCTCTGCATAGCGCCCTCTGCTGATCATGTGACAAAGCTTAAGGTCGTCCATGTCAAACTCTGCTGGTGGAGGTGTGGCCTCAGCATTATGAAGCGATTCAATAGATGCCTGCTTTGGTCTGATGCACATACGATAACCAAAATATGCTGCAGTGATGAAAAGTGCCACAGAGAACACCGACACAAGGGAGATAATAATTGTCTTCACCTTGTAGTTCTGGTCCTGCAGTGGATGACCTGTAAGGCAGATCAGCAGAAGATTCTAGTTTACTTCCATGTTGATCAGAGCTTTACATTTTAAGTAAAACAGTTCCAATTTAATCCATCCCCAAAACTGAATTTTCACTTATCTTAAATACCTAACATGCCGAAACAGTAAAATGGAATTGTTTCATGGATCTTATACATGTAAATCATTCATGTTGAAAGAATGGAATAATAAATAGGATTAGGATTTAAGTATCTCACAAACTGTGTGACAGTAGGACAGAAATAGAGAAGAGGGTTGTTTTCAAGTGTGTGCTGGAGGAGCAGAAAGAAGGGTTGTTTCGCAAACCTAAAAAAAAAAAAATTCTAAAAGGGACAGAAACGAGAAAGGAAGAGAAGGACTCAGTTTTTACAGATTTTGTGTACTACACCAAAGGAAAAGGGTTGTGTTTTACTGATCTCACAAACTATGACCCAGGTCAAGAAATAGGGAAAAGGTTTGTGTTTTACAGATCTCACAAACTATGCCAAAGGTATAGATGAGGGAAAAGGGTAGTGTTTTACAGATCTCAGGCACCATGTGTGCTGAAGCACTGAAATAGAGACAAGTGTGGCACACAGCCAACTGCTGTCTTGTTGCTTCTTTGTGTGAGAGAGTGGGGGTTGCACATGAGTATAGCATGTGTATAATATCACACGTATAATAATATACATGTGCATGTGCATGCTGCCCATATAAATTTCCTGCAGGCATCTAGGGCGCATCTAATTTTTACAAAGATGGACAATGGGTGTACAGTGGAACCTCCATTATCCAGTTTAATGACCACCGCCTCTCATTCAGATAATTAAAAATTTGCAAATGCTAGAATAGGTGCTGTACAGTGAAACTCTTACCTTTCTAGCGTTGTTTATGAAGTTTTCTTAACAAAATAATCAGACAGGAGACGCTACTTTGTGTTCTTACAGCTTCAATTTTATTGATGTGTTAGGATGTCGCTAAAATTTGAATCTGCTTCCTGCTCAAGAAAAAAAACTTAAGGTGTGACACATATAGTGTGCATTCCTGTAGTCTGAATTCTTGGCAGTGAAATCTTGGTGGTCTAGCTTTTTTTTTTAAAGGAAATTCCAGATAACTGATCGCACAGTTAATTGAAGACTGGATAATCAAGGTTCCACTGTAATTACTACTAGTGCCCTGAACTTCACAAAGAAGCAGATATTGTACTTTCCCCTGTGTTGGAGGTTGAGGACATAAAAATAGCACAGATAAGATTATACAATGGAAATATTTCACAAAGAACCTACAGAGTGTAGTCCCTGTAAGAGTCATACTATACATGAACATGTACATAAATGCAAAGTACACACTAAAGCAAACAAACATGCTCAGGCACACATGCACATCAACACACACCTTGTGATTCAGCTGATGTGAAAGTTGTTGTGGTGTGTGCTGCTGGGTCATAGCCATCAGTGAAGTTCTGGTTGCACATGTCACCAGAGCAGCAGCAAAAATGAGAGTGGTTCTTGGGCGCCATATCAGACACACATGAACCCTTCATGCAGACATTTGCCTCACCAATCCAGCATCCTGCAAATAGTAGCCATGACAAGGGTTACTTCACTCTTCTACAGGCTGACCTATGACTACGAAACAGAGAAAGAGGAAAAAAATATCCAGACAGAAAAATCTGTAGATAGGGATGGGAAGAAAAGGAAAAGACATAATGAAAACTATAACCTTCATTTGTCATGGGGATTTTTGTCAATGTTTGTCATGTTCAGTTTATTATCAAAACATGTCTGCCCAAAGGTACTGATATTTACACCAGCACACAGTTAAACACTTCAAGTGTTGGGAGAGCACCATATAGTGCAGGCTGCAAGAGCCCCAAAGACCAATCCCCTTGGTGCAGGCCGACTGGCACCCACAACAAAATCTCTCTCCCCCACCCAACCCAGTGTTGTCTTATTTTTTTTTTATTTCATCTTCACCACTGATCCCCCTCACCAACTGATCTTGATTCAGCATCAGTTATTTGACACAAAGCCTCAATCCGGTGTTATTGTTAGTATTTCAACCTGGGCAGCATTCGTCTTTGATAATCTGGCCATCATAGCGGTTAACTACATCATTATACCCACCTCATCAAACACAAAAATCTCTCTCTCACACACACAACTGCTGACCTATGTGGACAACACAAGGTACAATAATCACGCCCTGTGTCGGCGGTTTATTTTCGGGTATCTGCAGTAATTGGAGATCAAACGAGTGATGTCCGCAGTTACACACGCTCGTATGACAACAAACACCTAAGTACGCGTGCGCGCGCTTCCCCTTCCATGTGCAGCAGTGCAAATGTCAGATGATGGAGGGAGAGGGAGAGTGGAGAATAAAATATCCACCAACTTCACTCCCATCGCCCAAGAGTTTTTCTGGCACACTTCCAAAGTAATTTTTGTCTTCTCACACGTGCGTGCACGCACTCTCAAATGCATGTGTCCACGCACATGCACATTTTGTGTGCAGAATGTCGGAGGCGCCACTAGCACCAATGACGACAATGACAACGACAATATATATTCACGTTAAGATGCCATTGTGTAACCCTGACCACAAGACCTTTTGTTGTCCTGACCAAAGTGTGTGTGTTACAGTGTTTACAGCTGTTGTGAGGTTTACGTGTTGTTGCTGCAACAGTTAGGCGCCTGTGTATGGCAAGAGAGAAAGATGTGTCTTTACTTCTCATTGTGAGAGAGAGAGCAGGCAAAATCTCCGTGTTAATGACACGAGGAGAAGCAGACTCTATCTTCCGCTTGTATATATACTTTAAAAAATGGAGGGGAGGATGGACTGCAAGGTGTTCACGCAGCTGTTTATGTCTGACTGCAGCTTCGCAACACTCGTCCATTCTCCCTTGACAATCAGGCTCTGTACACACGGCTGTTGCAGCAGCAGCTCTCTCCTCTCCACCCCCACCCCCTGTAAACACAACAGCAGCAATGCCACGCCATCAGTCAGGGGAGGAAGGGGCAGCAAAGAAAAGGAAAAGAAACCGCTACCCTCCCGCCCGCCGCATGCGAAAATTCCGATTAAATGACCGGCCCCCCCTCCTCATCCCCGCACCAAGCTTCTTTACAAGCCAGCACCAAGACTGAAGGGCCATTGTGTGGCACCTCGGGTAAAGGGCGATAAGCCAGCATGCAAAGCGAGATAACTGCTGAATGCAACACGTCTTTCGACAGTGCTGTCACCCGAGTCGTATCAACATGCCTGCTTGGAGCCATTAGGCAAAAAAAGCGCGCGCGAGATGAAAAAGAAGTGCGATTGGACTAATATTTTGCCTGTACCGTAGATGGCGCACTATCGCCTGCCATCACAGGCCGTGTTTTTGTAGCGGTAACAAAGGACAGCATTCACGCAGCCGCCTGTTTATCTGCCCACCAAACTCTCTGCAAGGAATGGTCCAAGCTCCCGTGCTAGCATTTCCCTGCCCACCCCAACCCCCCTTGTGGGTATACTTTGCCCTGACAAGTGCTATTTCCACATGAGCAACTTGTTCACTGGGGGGGGGGAGGTTGCCCCCTACCTAACGGAAAGCGGACCACGTCAACATCCGCTATCGACGGCCACATCGCCTGTTTGCTTCACTGACTTTCAGACGCCAAGCAAGTCGCACGTGCTGGTCTACAACCAATGACAAACAACATCCTACGAGCAAGCATCACCGATAAACTAACGAACAGACGAGAGAACGTGGCGTCACACGTGAACAAGAAACGTAACATGTGACGCACTCCGAGATATATTAATGTATGCGGGTACAGGTGATGCATGCAACGTACCCAGATGACCGAGCAATGTCACGTGTCATTATTAAACATTCAGGTAAGCTTGCAAGCGTGTTTTTTTTTTTTTTTTTTTTTTGTGTTTTTTTGTTTTTTTTGTTTTTTGTTTTTTTGTTGTTTTTGTTTTTGTTAGGGAAACATTCACATACCGAATGTATGAGTGTTTGCGAGTTCACGTGCATGAGAGGGAAGGAAGGGGGAGAGAGAGAGAAAAGGAAAAAAAGTGAGAGGAGGCTCGCGTCCTTTTCTTTTTAAATAATCAAATATTTCAGGCGACGAGTAAACAAAAGAGCGTGCATGTAAGCTGTAAATAAACGAGGTCATGGAGGTGCGACATACCGTGGAGTCTAAGGTCAAGGCCCAACAGAACAATGTGTTCATTAATGCGTTATTAATGATGGCCAGGAGATGACATTCACTCCCCAGTACCGACAGAATGTGGGAGACCACAGCACAACCACTGTCATTACCCAGTCATAGGTGTATGTACATCCAGTGCTTTATGTGTCGGTCACCAGTACTGTATCTTCCATTGCTCAACCTTTACAGTCCTAGTCAGTGAACAGGACAACAACAAGTAAACAAATATTGTTAAGAAGATCTTTAAGGGATCAATGGGGATTGACAGCTGGCAATACTGCTTTGGGAGGGGGGGGATGCCCTAAAGAAGTCCAACACTGCACGCCTAGTCCTCTAGTTCTACACGCTTGGTTAGTTTGTCGGGAAAGTGCTTCAACCTACCGGTGATTTCAACCTATATACACTACGAGGAAAGACGAATGATGAGCGGGGAATAGGGGCAGAGGAAATGATGCTAGATATGACATAAAGTTATTGTCCTTAGACGAGATCTGAACCTGTGACCTCTTGGTTCTCGCCTTGCGGTGACAAGCGATTGTTGTTGTGAAGACTACACTAAATATACATACACCTGAACGCTGCGGCACAGTGACCTGCTGGGGTCACAGCCTTGATGGTCAGTGGACAGAAACCGCGTGGTCATTCGATACTTACAGTCTACAGTTTCTACTTCTAACTTACTGAAATCCTACTTCTTTCTTTCTTCTTACTGAGGTCCTACTTCTTTCTTCTTACTGAGGTCCTACTTCTTTCTTCTTACTGAGGTCCTACTTCTTTCTTCTTACTGAGGTCCTACTTCTTTCTTCTTACTGAGGTCCCACTTCTTTCTTCCTCCAGTCTGCTTACTGATGTCCCACGTCTTACAGTCGACAGTTATAACCTCCGTCCTAATGAATCTGTTCTCGTTATCAAAAGTTGTGGCCTTTAGTTTTAGGTTCGTACTCGTATCTCAACTCATGCTGATATGGACTTGCGGGAAACCAGCAAAGTTTCCCATTATAACAACAACAACAACAACACAGATTTTTAAAAACTCAGAAGGGTCAAACAGTACGGAAAGGCGTCATCACGTGACAATGTTCAACTGCCTTTCTTCCCACCTCATCCCATCCCCAGGCTCTCGTCAGCTGAGAACTGGAATCAGTTTTCAAGTCGCAGAACTGTTCTGCACTTCAACATCCGTCTCCTGCAGCAGGTGCGCCATCGACTGCCCCCAGCACTTTCCTGCTTCACCTTCTTTCTCTCTCCTCAACCATCATCTACCCGGTCACATCCGGATCTGCCAAACAGAGGTGTGAGGAGTGGAGGGTGATAATTAGTCCACCTGCTCTGGCAAATGAAGAGTGTAATGTACGTCCTCGTAACGTGTGTATATGGCACCTGCATCTCACGTGCGTGTAAATACATGGAAGTAAAGACTGTGGGGAGAGCTGCCTGCAGTGGAAGTCGTTTAGCCGTCTGAGAGAAAGAACCGCTCCACGCGCAGTATGTTTACACACAAGATAGGTCATGTGACGCCTGCTGCCACCCTGCGCGCACTGCCCGCCATTTGTTTGCACGCTGCACGTGTTTTGTCTCTTGTATTCCTCCTGCAGTCTGTCAGTCTGTCTGTATTCATGCAGTTGCACGTGCACGTGTTTTGTAGTCCGCACGCGGTGTCCGTTGCATCCAGCAAGCCCCACATTCACCGAGGGAGGGGGAGATGGTCAGCAGGAGGCCGGCCTTGTGTCATCGGCTCGTGGGCATCTCTAAGTGCAACCTAAACAAGCTGCTGGTGAGGAGAAACACGAGGAGGTTGAGGGGTAGGAGGTGTCAACACTGCTGTTGGAAGCGACAGCCTAAGTCTTCCCCTGATAAACTATAAGACAAAGTGTGGAGCTACATGCTTCCCCACGACCTCGTCAGAAGTCTTTTGCCAAAGTCATGATCAAGACAAGACTACACTGTATACCCAGCTCGAGTTTCCCCTCCTCTGTGCACTGCAGGTGGTATTCGCACGTGCGAACACTTGGACACTGGCTGACTGTTCGCGAGCTACAAACTGCCGAACACTCTAGCAAGAATCTTTACCAACTGTTTCTCCCAACACACACACACAAAGCTACCACCCCTGCCCCTGCCCCTCCCTCCAAGAACACTTAGCGGGCGGTGAAATCCAAGGCAGTTTAAGTGTCCCTCAGAAAGTGTCGCTTTCCCATAAGACATAAAATTAATTCTTGCTTCAAGATTTGCCTTCAGGATAAGGTAATTAAATGAAAGAAAATGTGGGCCACTCTTCAAACTCAAGCCCAGTCCCTCCTCCTCCTCAGCGGTTGCACACGGGCCTTGTGTGCTGTGTTGATATCGCGGGCTTTGATTGCGGTGATAAAGCAACTGGGTCACAGGCTTGCTGTCCTCCTCCTCGTCCTCCTCCTCCTCCTCTGCCCTCCCAAAACAAGTCCGCTCGTGTGCCCTGTACAGTTATGTGAGTGGCACAGACTGTCACCAGCTATGTCAGTGACATGACAGTGTGTGTTCAGCACCTCAGTACATTTAATTTCCCTGTGGCAAGCATTTACAGAAGTACATGTGCATACATACTCTTCACGTGAACAGGTTAAAACATCTTGAAAAGTGAAAATTAGTTTCCAAATGACTCTTTGCGAGATACTAATTACAGAAATGTGAGTAAACAATAGTTGTGCATTCTGAAGATAAGAGCCAACAAAGGTCAGCAGGAACAGAATGAGGTCAGATCACCGACATGGAGCTCCATGGCTAGCTGGTGTCATAAGGCTACTGAGTGATTAATAATTAGTGTGTGTGTGGACTTGACAGACACCTGGACGTGTGTACGTGTGAAGGTCTGCACCTCCTCAAACAACACCTGTACAGTCGTTGGTACCAACTCCCGTGGACAGACCTCGCCACAGTTTTGTATGTTTGTGGTTTGTGAACTACACACCAACAGAGCTGACTAAACACACTGCAGACAACATAAGCACACCAACACCAATACACTAGTCTTAATATCAATCAACCTAATCGACAAAAGGCCAGATTACTGTATCAGACACAACACCATTCAACATTTTATAAGAGGAATGTGGGGGAGGGCTGCTGACCAAGAACAGGACACTGTCAGGGTGAAAGGTCGATGCTGTTTAAATGTGCGCACACCTCATCTACATTCCTCCTGAGCCCTTGCGCACCTCCACACACAAGACACCTTTAAAGACAGAAAACAACAGGACATCGTAAAACCAGAGGGGGAGAGGAGGAGGGAGGACATTTGTAGCAACAACCCAATAAGTAACTTATGGCGCTTTCCGTCTACCGTAGTTTGTAAGGGTCAAAGGGTCGAGACATCACAGACCGTGTACAGCTGTACACCTCACACTAACAGAAACCTTTCTCTCTTGAATTGTTGTACTATTCTGTATTGTTCTACAGTCTATTCTGTATTGTTCTACAGTCTATTCTACAGTCTATTCTATACTGCTCTACAGTCTGTTCTACAGTCTATTCTGTATTATTCTACAGTCTATTCTGTATTGTTCTACAGTCTATTCTACAGTCTATTCTATACGGTTCTACAGTCTATTCGGTATTGTTCTACAGTCTGTTCTACAGTCTATTCTATACTGTTCTACAGTCTATTCTGTATTGTTCTACAGTCTATTCCATATAGTTCTACAGTCTGTTCTACAGTCTATTCTGTATTGTTCTACAAGGCGGCCCTGTGGCGCAACGGTTAACGCCTGTCACCAATACCGTGAAGGCTGGCTGTCCTGGGTTCAGCTCCCGTCTCGGGCACGCTGTTCTTTCTGTGTAAGTGACATCTGTTTACAGGGCTGGCTGCCTGGCTGTGATGTAGCCTCAGTCGCTCGCTCGGCATAAAACACTCTCCCTCCCTTGCTATCCTGTATTGTTCTTCTGTCTATCCGCTTTTGTTTTACTATCCATATTGTTCTACAATCTATTCTGCATTGTTCTGCTGTCTATCCTGTATTGTTCTACTATTCTATAATTATTGTTGCTCTGCCTATTTTTACATGTATTTACTCATTCTCTCACTCTCTCACGCACGCTTACACACAACGGCGCCTTTTGTAAAAGAAAGATGAATGCGTGACCTTTAACCCCCAAGCAGGAAAGCCGTCTTCCGGTTTTTGTCGGCTGCTTGCTTTGTGTGCAGTGTCTGAACCCTGTCACTGCTCACTACAAACAAAATATCGAGTTATTTGCAAAACTCACTGAACCATAATAATGTTTGCATATCCAGTCTTGTCTTTTGTGATCTTTCAAAATAACAGGAAAGGAAAATACCTGCCGTGTAAACAATAGCAGCAGACGACAGCATGACACGTCGTCCGTATCAACATGACCATTCCCTGTCCCAATCCTGTCCCAATCCTGTCCCAATTTACTGTACTACAAAATCTGAACCTACAGATGGCTGTATACACCCATCGTCCCGATTATGGTCGGCAAGAGACGGTTACAAGTTTGTTTTTTAAACTACAAAATATACATGTACAGACTGCACCCAGTGGATGTCAAGCAAGTCAGTACAATAACAATAAGTACAATAACAAAGTTCACTGCTCCCTGCAGGATTCCGACGAATGCAATGTCGACAGCACTTTCCGCTAAAACAAAACGGCGAATCTGTATCAAAGATATTAGCAGCACAAGAAATATTCATCCCTAAAACGAAGATTAATTAAAAAGACAAACATTTATAATCGACACGAACAACACAATAATATTTATAATCGATGCAAGAAACAGTCAAATGCATTCCTCTAACATGTCCGCCCAACACATTCTACTCTATGTACAAACACACAAAACACTCTTCCTTTGAAACATGTCAGGAGACTAATCGTGACAACAAACACGTGGCTCCAGGCTGTTGTTTGCATGTTGTTGTGTTGTATTTTCTTGCTTGACTGCCTGAGTTTTTAAAAATCTGGACAACGTTGATTTTATTTGGTTTTTGACACGTGACTGGGTGGCCCGATGGCGCAGTGGTGAGCGCCTGTCACCAATACAGTGAAGGTTGGCTGTCCTGTGTTCAGTTCTCGTCTCGGGCAGGGTGTTCTTCCTCTGCGTGTGGCATCTGTTTACAGGGCTGACCACTGCCTTGTCGATATAGTCTTAGCTGCTGACTCAGTGTAAAACACCCATTCCACCACCCGGCTTACTTTTTATTTGTATTTAATCTGATGAGCTCTGAAGACATTACCAACATGTGTCCGAAGCTGTCAGCCAACTCCCACCTGAGGAACAGTGACCTGCAGTCATCGAGGACTGAGCACTGCACGTGCAGTGAGGGGGGTGGCCAGGTAAGCTCTCTCCAGAAGTGTATTTCTCGGAAGCATAACTGTCGAGGCTTACGAAAGTCGGGTCGCCTGGCATGTTTTACCGAGAAGTCGAGAAGCTAATTACCATTCATGCATGCGGTCACTCGCGCCAAACATTCTGAGCTGCGACAGTTGGGTGGATGGCATGTACAGACCACAGTAGCCGATGGTGAGGTGTGTGTGTGGGGAGAGGGGGTGAAATAAACATTACGGCATCGCGAGCCAGAAACAAATCTCACTTCGTAACACTCGCCACACTTGTGCTGCTCCGTGTGGTCTTGGTTTACTCGCTCCCAACCTTGACCACCCACAGCAAAACAGACCTTTGCCCTTCCCGGGGCGCGATCTGACCCCACCCCCCACCCGTCATCACCCCTCCTTCCACGCGCGGTGAAGACTCGCGAGGCGCTGAAGGTGGATGGGGTGCGATGGGGTGGGGTGGGGTGCAACAAGCGGGGCTTGTGGAGCCGGCAGCCGACTTTTTGGTTTTTCCTAAACATGCCACAGAAGGGAACAATTTTGGTAATCTTTGGAGGCATCACGCGACCTTGACACCACGCGCTAAGCGAAACCTTGCATTCAGTCATCGTTCACTTGACAAATACAAGGATGACGCCTAGTGAACAGCGCTCACAACTACTAGGTGCACACAGCTCACGGTGTAATGGTGGCAGGCAAAGTTACTTCAGACCCAAACGACTTAAAGAGAACGCTGGAGATTACCGGAACACAGGGTTAGACATCTGTTGTCAAGGGCTCCCATATCGGGGTGGCTACCTGCAGCACCACGTGGGTGACGAGTGTCGAGAAGTTTGGGGACAAACCAAAGCAGCGGGCCAGCAGCACTTGTCGCTAGGCGGTAGGTGCGTGACAGCTAAGAGCCTCCTAACAATAAAACAGCTTAGCACGAGCTAGCTTGAGGCCTGTGCAGCTGGCCCCAGGACTGAAGCGTGCAGCTGGCCCCAGGACTGAAGCGTGCAGCTGGCCCCAAGACTGAAGCGTGCAGCTGGTCCAGGACTGAAGCGTGCAGCTGGCCCCAGGACTGCTAAGCTCGCTGTCACACGTCACCCATGGACGTTTTCAGCGTTGCCAAGCATGACGTCACCTGCACAGCTCCTCTACCTTCCCAGCTGGCAGCTGGGTGGGACAATGGCGAGATATGAAGGGAAAGACCCGACACACCAGGTCCTCGCCATTCACTAGGACGACCTGAGCTATCGACTCATCAGCCATCATAACAGACATCTCTATCCCAGCCTGGGTGGCTCCACCCAACTGTGATGCTGGGTAGGGGTGAGTGTGGGATATGACAAGTGGAAAGGGCAGGGTGTTATCGCAGACAGTGCATTAATCTCAAGTGTGGCAATAAGAAGCGGGGTGGGTGGTGGGCAATGAGTGGTGCTCACACCTCGCAAGCATCCACACCGTCTTGCACACGCTCACTGTCACAAGCGCCACCTGCACACAAGTCTGATGGTCTTATCCACATACGTGTCCGTACGGTCTGTCCAACCTCTGACATTCAAGGGCAGTTTTCTGGACAATAGATATAAAGTCCATGGCAGTCCAGCCAGTACTAAAGGTAACCATGGAGATGACAGTGGTGAGCTGTCCTTCACACAGTGCGCATGCGCAGGGGTCACAGGTAACGTATGCGCGCACACAAACACGTAAAGATGATATTGGAAGTATGTTTCACGTTCTGTAAAACTTGTACAGTTGTTTCTGGGATGAGGGATTGAAAGAATATTACTTTTAATGTGCTTGTATATTGACTTGACAAAGAAAATATGTATTGCCTTGCGTACTTACAAATACATATTAAAGCTTGTGCAGAGTAATACAATGTCTGCGCATGCGTTACCTGTGACCCCTGCGCATGCGCACTGCCTGCAACGCTACAACCCAAAACGAACTTGTTTACTCATTATGTTAATCTCATAGCAGTTTCAAAAAAAAAACAAAAACAAAACAGACACCAGTGTCTGAAGTACTGTTTGTGTGAAAGGTCAGAGTGCAAGCCCACGTACGTGTCCCACAAGTCAGTACAAAAACTAGTCACGAGCGATTGAGTGACTGAGCCCCGCTCATCTCTGAGCTCCGTGCACGAGCCGAGCAGGCAGACAACCATGCACACTCGCTCCACAAAGGAGGTCTTGTGTGCAGGTGACTGGCTGGGACGTAGGGGAGGTAATTTTCATCAGATTGCAGGAGGAACCGCGAGGGCGCTGCGAGCCACAAGGCCGCCATTTTCCTGCCCAGCGTGGCGAGGGCCCAGGATGCCTCAGTCTCACAACGTGAGAAATTGAAAATTATCGCCGGCACAGAAGTGGAAATCATTTACGCAACTCACTGGGGTTCCGCACCAAAGAGTCAGACACTCGGAGGAGGGCGAGGGGGAAAAGGATGGGGCCGGGAGCGCGAGCTGTGACGTCGGCACGAGGTCTGGCGTCGCTATGGCGGGGAGAGTGGGGCACGAGAGGTTGGGTGGGCACTGGGTCGGGAGATTTTGACAATAAGCTCCTCTGTGGTCCCCCACTGATTCAAACAGCTTACAACTGCTACTACACAAGGCACACGCCCGTACCCTCGCACAGCCACGCCAACAGACAACTCTTGTGTCCAGAGTTCCCTCCCTTGACTATCATGTCCATGTGTACCATGGATTCCCGGAGACTGTTCTGACAATGACAGGGGGAGGGGTGGTAGTCAGGAAACGTACTGTAGTATGTAGTGAACTGCTATGTTTATTGTGAAACATCAACTAGTGTCAACTGATCGGTTTTAACGGACAATTACAACTGTAAGATGCATCCTGCAAACAAAGCTGCTGAAGGCAACTGGCTGGTTCAGGATGTTCAGTACGACACAAAGAATATTATCAACACGCTGCCGAGTGACGGACGGTCCAGGATGTCAGAAAATGTCACGTGGTTACGAGGTCCGCCAATCCTACTGATCTCAAACTACCGGTTAGACCGTTAGACCGTAATTATGTGCAGCGTAAACTAGTAGTTGTTGAAGCCACCATGCAGCTACCTTACCATTTGTAAATTGGTATAAAGTAGAAGTGAACATGGTAACATCTACCCACACACACGC
Source organism: Pomacea canaliculata (assembly GCF_003073045.1). Lineage (NCBI taxonomy): Eukaryota > Metazoa > Mollusca > Gastropoda > Architaenioglossa > Ampullariidae > Pomacea > Pomacea canaliculata. The sequence goes on along the minus strand of NC_037591.1, from coordinate 43,668,130 downwards.
ACGCACACATCACCTGCTCCCACTCCCACTCTTGACACTCGCGTGCAGTCTACAGACACTGCTGCTGAGGGCGACAACCAGACAGTCTTCCTGTCCAGAAACCATCGGAAAGAGAGGAAGAAGGATGTTTGCACGTCGTGACACAAGCAGATATATTGAGGGTGGATCAGCAGGGTGGGTGTGATGGGTAGAGGCAGGCTGACGTCATCAGTCAGGGTGTACCGCCAACTGCTTACCACGCTCACACCAGACCGGCCGGCCGCCAACTGCTTACCACGCTCACACTAGACCGGCCGCCAACTGCTTACCACGCTCACACTAGACCGGCCGCCAACTGCTTACCACGCTCACACTAGACCGGCCGCCAACTGCTTACCACGCTCACACTAGACCGGCCGCCAACTGCTTACCACGCTCACACCAGACCGGCCGCCAACTGCTTACCACACTCACACCAGACCGGCCGCCAACTGCTTACCACGCTCACACCAGACCGGCCGCCAACTGCTTACCACGCTCACACGAAGCCGAGCGGACATCGTTCGCGAGTTGCACCTTTGCGCCAAGATCAACAAGCCAGTCCTTCACACCAGAACTCCGATAAGTACAGTAAGGAAAATGAAAGATTTCCTGTAAAAAGTGGACTTGAGAAAGGATAGGCGGAGAAATAAAATCTGGATTATTCAGTACACACTAAAGCTCAGACAAAATACAGCTAATGAGAGACACGCACGCACGCTCTCTCTCATACACACACACGTAGCTTACCTTGCTTGACCACGGTGATCTGGGAGCGGTTGTCTGCGCGTGACGTCCACAGGGTAAAGCAGTAGCTATTGCTATGGCAACGGATAGTCAGGTTGTCGTCCAGCACCTCAGCGCCCCACAACAGCGGCTTCTCCGAGCTGTACGACGACCCCGCATCCGCAAGTGGAAAGACATTACGATGAGCACAGATCGTCTTGTCACCTTCTGCTGCACCTGCCACAAACATATTGTCTTGTCACCTTCTGCTCATAAACATACTGTCCTGTCACCTGCTGCACCTGTCACAAACATATTGTCTTGTTATCTTCTGCTGCACCTGTCACAAACATATTGTCCTGTCACCTTCTGCTCATAAACATACTCTCCTGTCACCTGCTGCACCTGCCACAAACATATTGTCTTGTTATCTCTGCTGCACCTGTCACATTCTCTCTCACACACACACTCACGCAACAACTCTGTTCACTTGTTTCTTGCACCTATCACAAACTGCTGCTTCCTTTGCTCCTGAAAGTTAATAAAGTGTACAATATCACGTGACCTCCTGGCCTCGATATCTTAAGACGCGCGTTCACAGATTGGCACGTGAGTAAGCGAGTGTCGTCTGCGCCATGCACGTGCTTTATCTTTCTGACGATCCGCTACTCTCGCAGCTTGTCTCTATCACAGCCATGGATGTGTGACTACTCACCAACAGCATCAAACATCACGGACATTACCAAAAGGTCGTTGTCGACGACGACAATGATGACGATAATGATAATGATGTCAAATGGCACAGACGGCATAAGAGCAAAGAGCAGAGAAACACCGGAAGCAGCAACAAGCCATCGACACACCGCTAAAACATCGTAGCTGGGTTTGGAAGCGGTTGTATGGGGAATGGTGACTGATGGTGTGGGGAATGGTGACTGATGGTGTGGGGAATGGTGACCGCGGTGGTGTGGGAATGGTGACTGATGGTGTGGGAATGGTGACTGATGGTGTGGGGAATGGTGACCGCGGTGGTGTGGGGAATGGTGACTGGTGGTGTGGGAATGGTGACTGATGGTGTGGGAATGGTGACTGGTGGTGTGGGGAATGGTGACTGGTGATGTAGGAATGGTGACTGGTGGTGTGGGGAATGGTGACCGCGGTGGTGTGGGGAATGGTGACTGGTGGTGTGGGAATGGTGACTGGTGGTGTGGGGAATGGTGACTGGTGGTGTGGGAATGGTAACTGCAGTGGTGTGGAAAATGGTGGCTGGTGGTGTGGGAATGGTGACTGCGGTGGTGTGAGTGTTGGGTGGCTGTAGGTTCCAACTGTTTAGAGATCAAAGAGCATGACTCAAACCGTCAACCGTGTGACGTTGGGTTGAAAATGTTAGTTGTACACCAGCAACAGCACCAAGGGGAATACTACTCGCACAGCAGCAATGAGGGAATATTATTCGTACACAAGCAAGAGTAGGGAGGGGAACAAATTACTCCTACTCCAGTAACGGCAACGAGGGAAAAAGCCGTTAACAAATATCAGCAGCAGCAGCAGCCTGCGGATCACCGAGGGCCAACAATGCGGCTGCAGGTCGGCACAAGTAAGACGCATGTTCCCCACCGTCGCTGATATCGTCGAGGGCGCCACAGGAAATGCTAGACATCGAAAGTAGCGACTTCCTTGACCTGCCCACCCCTCCCCCCAACTGACATCATAACTTAGAAAAACAAAGCGCCAAGATGGAGATCAGCCCACAATGACCACTGTCCACACAACGAGGTCCTTAAAGCCGCCTCTCTAAACTTATATCACCTTTCATCAAAGCACTTGCTGTAGGTCACATGACTCACATCACCTTTCATCAAAGCACTTGTTACAGGTTTCGCTCGAATTTCTCCACCACCACCTCCCACACCATTTTTATATCGCTATTTGCATCATAATAGGGACACAGGGAGGAAAGTGTTGACTGCCACATTTCAGAAAGATGTTTGTAATGCTCTTGTAAAGTTCAAGCTACAGGTCAGGTCACAACTGACGACATGGCGCCGGCTGACATTGTGCTGTCTGTAGGCGCCCATTGTTTCTAAAGCAATCAAACAAATATGATGCACACACATGGATAGTATACAAACACTGTATCAACTTTAAACAAAACACAACACCTGCACATCCCCCGCACAGTTCTCAGTCTTGAAATCAAAGCATGTCCAGCTAAATGTTTATCGCCCACACCACTCGACTCAACAAAAATGTCCACCTGACCGCATGAGGACGACCTGCTGACTGCGGACAAAAGACAAAGAACAAAGGACAGGTCGGTGACTCGCGACGACTGACGGAGGGATGAAAGGCTGCACGGCCACTGATGTGGTGGTGGTGGTGGTGGTGGTGGTGGTAGTGGTAAGACAGTGTCAGACATCTACGTCCAGCACGTGACACATCTTACAAACATACCTCAGTGAAATCTCGCAGATGAGACAACAATGTCAATCGTTCTCTCACACTCACACACACACACAAACACACACACAAACACACACGCCACTGTCTTGTGTTGCTTGTAATGCTGCACTGTGCGTCCTCACCTATCGTCATCGTCAGCTGTATCTCGGGTCTGTTGCCACTCAGGGCGCAGCACTTAAGTCGACTTAAGCTGCCGCTCGTTGCCCCCGAGGTCTTAATGCTGAGCCCCGGCAGCTACGCAGGTCGCATCAGGTTGCCGCTGCCGCTCGGAAGGTCACGTGTTCACAGATATCGGGGTATCTGGCGCCACTGCCGCAGCCGAGACACGCTAACCGTCTGTTCGCGGAGCTAAGTGCCGACCATGTGTTGTCTCCAGCGTTGGCGAGGTGTCAAAGGTCACGATATCATTCAAGCAGCGCGTAGACAGGCTCACCCAACCGTGAAATCTGAGGTCTCACCCCTTTTCTACGCATGTGCGTGTGGCGGGGGGGAGAGGCAGAGACAAAAAGAAAAGATAGATGATGACAATCCAGATGACCTAACGGTCCTAACCCATATAACAGGTGTACTGAGCACCTTACAATGACCCTGGTCTGCTTACATCTGACTACAGAAAGTCGGACTGGAAAAGTTTATTGTTGGTCAAGTCCACATTCTCTCGCACAGTCACACATACTCATTTATAGACTCGCGAATTCTATCTACCGTGGATGGGTGTTGCGGGTGGAGGTTTGGATTTGAGGCTACAAAGTCCTCGTCCCACCCTGAAGAGTGATATCTCAGTACCCGGGTAAAGCGCCGTTGCTACCCATGACGTGCTGTAGCCACCCGAAGACCTACTCACATTGCACCATATGTCTCGCTTCTCGCCACCCGACTTCCATGTAGCGGGTAAGAGGGCGGGGCTCACCATGACGGTTGTCTCCACATTCGCCTGTGGGTACCAGATTGTGCAGATTCAGCGATTTCAGAGAAGAGCAGCGCTGGGGGACCCTCACAGCAGCCACCCCGACGCTGGTAGCAAAGGTACAGAGGGTACAGACGGCTTGGGGTGTCGACACGCTGGCGACGGCCGCATACCCAGCAGGCACCGCGCGACACAAGGCACCCCTTGTTCCAACAGCAGACAACTCCTTGCCGTGACTTCCCCACGCTATCCACCAACTGCCGGAAACGGGCAAGGGAGCTAAAGCAGCCAGCGGCTGGATGGAAGGAAGGGGATAGAAGTCAAGGAAGGTGCAGAGGATGTCGTAAAACTCTTCTTCCCTCGGTTATCAGCTCGCGGCACGCGCGCGTGTGTGCTTGGGACAAGTGCTTGGCGAGCTGCGTCTGCCTCCTGTGAATTCAGATCCTATAAGCTATTAAAATGTTGTCTACAGACGACCCTGACAGTGACGTCACGCTACCCACAGGATGAGTGATGTGGCCTTGGGAGCACCACGAGGCCTGGTGCCAGGCGGATTCCTCACGAGCAGCGAGCAGAGTCTGCAACCATCGCCAAGTCGGCAACACAAACATTTCCGCCTGTCGTCCAGTGATGGTCACCCACACGGGGTCATCTGTCAGGTCACCCACGCTGAAGCCATCCAGTGACGGAGCTGTTAAACGGATCATTCACATAACTGACACAAGGGCCATCCATTGACGAACCACACACAGGGGTCATTTGGTGACGGACCTGTTCCACAGGTCACTCAGGGATCTGTCGCTCTGTTTTCTTGCTAGACTTCGGTCAAGCCGACCCCAGGGTTTGGGTGACTGTGTCCCACACCCATCCTTTCTTTTAACCAAAATATACAGGATTAATGGCGAGGCGGGCGAGTCTGTTAAGCACAAACACAAGTGGAGACTATCGCCCCACGTGACTAAACGACGCAAATAATGCTTGGCGAGGGTCCGACCACAACACTCGGCGTGTACTAACGACCAACCACACTTAACACGCCAACAAGTTGACAATGGTCAGCAGCTGACCACTATGCCAAGTTAACAAGAAACCAACAGATGTTTTCTTCTGCTGACCACCAGAAAAGTCATTAGTTTTTCAAGACGACTGTCGAGAGCGCAGTGCAAAGCACGCAGAGTGAGTGGTCCATCAGACAAGCCAACAGGAAACATCGAGGGTCTCATCCCTGCACACAGCCATGTTGGCTAGTTGGTTGTGCCAGACTGTGAAGACGGCTAAATGCTGGCTTATTTTCTTACCTGATAATGAAGATTACATTGCCGGTGTGGCTGGCTTTGCTGACATGTTAATGACACGACTGCTAGCTTCTGTAATTTGGCGGAAGTGACGACCTGCGCCAGTCTGTCTTCGTTCTTGTCGGCTAAGGTGCAACATGGCAGAACTGCAGTTACAGGAAACGTGATCAACTATATTTTACCATTTCCGTAAGACGAAAAAAAAAAGAAGAAAACGAAAATGTGTAAATGTGTGTACATCTTGGAAAAAGCACACGAGCAACTGAATTTTACAGCCTTAAAAATCCAGTGAGCTGATGAAGGCTGTGAACAGTTGTGCTAAGTGCACCCATGTCCAAGCAGGTCCAAGCCCAGCCTGTATTAAAGTAGTCCCATGTCAGTCAACGACTGCTAAATCCCGAGTCTATCCCCCTTACGGCGAGCACACTAACAAACATCTTGAAAATAAAGCAAAAAAAATAAATAAATAAATGAGGTGGTGGAGGAAGGCGGGTTTGCAAGCCACTAGCCGGGTGCGCTGTAAGCCTGGGAACTGCGCCTGGCGCCTCTTCGCATGCCCTGACGGGTGCCAGAGAATGACAACCATGTCTGCAAGAAATAGTTTTCGCTTCAGCTTGTATTGTTGGGGTACGATGTGCATGGCTTTGCTGCGTTTTTCAATTTGAGAAAGTCAGACGCTGGAGCGTTTTTAGCCGCGCGGCGCCACAACGTGTTGCGTCTGCCCCCCGACGCCGCGCTGTCGCCACCTTTTTATACCCGCCCTACCCCACCCACCACTCCCACCACCACCACCACCACCACACCTCGCGCTCCACTGTTTCTGAGACGTTGACACTCTCCAAATGTCATGTAATCCATAAGATGGAGGGAATCTTGGTGTTGGCAGCTCGGCAACGCACGACATAGTCGATGTGGTCGCTGATGTCGTCTGTTATTGACGCCGATAACACAACCACCACCGCCACGTGTGTCTGTAGGTTCCTGTGCACTATACTGATCTCTGTGTGTGTGTGTGTGAGTTCGCATATCTTTGTCTATGCGTGCATGTTGGTCTATGTGCGCGTGCGTGCATGCTCCTCGTACTTACACTGATTGCTATCTGAAATAATGTATTTTTACCTGAATCTTGGGGAAGTACGCGAGGTGGTGATCAATACCACAAAGTGGAATTGTTCTCCGCCCCACCCATCGCTCTCTCCCTCCCTCCCGCCCGCCAGGCTGACCCCAAGACAGGGTGGAGACAGGGTGGAGACAGAGGCAAGGTTTAGCGCCCTCATGCACTCCGCCACACCACCCATTGATTTTGTGGCGGCGGTACGACCACGTGGTACGACTGTAGTAGCCCACGACAGCAGCAACCTTCACCTCTGCAGCGGCTCACGTCGACACAAAGCCGACATCTTAACGACCTCGTGGCTACACTTTATGGGCGGCCTCCTACAACCGCCGGTGACAGGCGACAACACCTGCAACACGCCGTCCGTCCACACACACACACGCATGTGCACACTACGTTCTGACCCGACGGTCAGCATGACTTTGGTTGGGCGGGTACAGACTTATTGTTCACACGTTTTGTTGTTGTTTACTTCCTTTAAACAGAATAAAACTGCTGATTACATCCATTCTTGGCGTTTCCGGATTCCTCGGTACAGAGAAGTACGCGCCGTTGTCCCTTCTGTCTCACCCTGCTCGAGCAGGTCAGCTTGAAGTCACATGACTTCCCTCCTGTAGGCTGCGTACAGCCATCTCGACCTCCTGTAGGACGGGTAGGTCTGCAGGGTGCGTCCAGCAAGAATCAGATGCTTCAAAGAAAATAACTCGGTTTATGGGGTTACCTATCGTGTCCTTCGTGACCTGTATTTTACTGCCAGGTTCCTCCTAACCTCATCACAATTTCTACTTCAGAACAATGGTGACTGTGATGACAGACTGCACGTGGTGACTGTGATGACAGACTGCACGTGGTGACTGTGACGACAGACTGCACGTGGTGATTGTGACGACAGACTGCACGTGGTGACTGTGACGACAGACTGCTCGTGGTGACTGTGACGACAGACTGCACGTGGTGACTGTGACGACAGACTGCACGTGGTGATTGTGACGACAGACTGCACGTGGTGACTGTGACGACAGACTGCACGTGGTGACTGTGATGACAGACTGCTCGTGGTGACTGTGACGACAGACTGCACGTGGTGACTGTGATGACAGACTGCACGTGGTGACTGTGATGACAGACTGCACGTGGTGACTGTGACGACAGACTGCACGTGGTGACTGTGATGACAGACTGCACGTGGTGACTGTGATGACAGACTGCACGTGGTGACTGTGATGACAGACTGCACGTGGTGACGACAGACTGCACGTGGACTATGATGACAGACTGCACGTCGTCACTGAGATGACAGACTGCACGTGGTGACTGTGATGACAGACTGCACGTGGTGACTGTGACGACAGACTGCACGTGGTGACTGTGACGACAGACTGCACGTGGTGATTGTGACGACAGACTGCACGTGGTGACTGTGACGACAGACTGCACGTGGTGACTGTGATGACAGACTGCACGTGGTGACTGTGATGACAGACTGCACGTGGTGACTGTGACGACAGACTGCACGTGGTGACTGTGATGACAGACTGCACGTGTGACTGTGATGACAGACTGCACGTGGTGACTGTGATGACAGACTGCACGTGGTGACGACAGACTGCACGTGGTGACTATGATGACAGACTGCACGTCGTCACTGAGATGACAGACTGCACGTGGTGACTGTGATGACAGACTGCACGTGGTGACTGTGATGACAGACTGCACGTGGTGACTGTGACGACAGACTGCACGTGGCGACGACTGACACGCAGATTCGAAAGCGAACCGTTTGCGAGATAATGAGAACCTGCTCCGTTTTATTTAAAGGTCACGTGCAAGCGGGTACAACTGATATAGATGTAGTGTGCGCGCGCCTGTGTGTGTGTGTTCTACGTAACATCAAGTGTATAGTACTAAACACTTACAGAAGTTACAGGCACAGCACAAGATAAACGGTGGGTACTAAGTACCAGCCATACCTTCCCCAACAAACTATGGGGTCGGCCTCTACTCAACACTAAGGTCAACAAGGGGGGGAGTACTTTGCGCCACACGGCAAATGGAACCCGCCAGCGTGCTGTCCTCCGTGCTGGGAGACAGGAAGGAGTGCGAGGGTCTCTCGTCTCCCATCAGCCTCGGTGCCTAGCGCCAAGCTCGCGTGTCAACGCTGCACATATTTCATGGCTTTCATGTCCATGAATTTCATTTGATGCCACCAGGGATCGAAGACTATCTGTATGCAGCCAGCTAGCAGCCCACCAGACCCACAGCAACCGAGTCCTGTGTAGGCATCAGGGTGGAACATTACCCTGAACTGTACTCACGCTGTCGGCACCAGTAGCTTGGTTGCGTGAGCAAGCGATGACCTCATCAGGTCTCCACCAACTGTACCCACCGAGCCACAAACAATGATGGCAGTGATTTGTTTCTGACCCCATAACCTGACACCTCGTTGACAAAACACCAACACTGTCTCGCGCATCGTCTCTGGGAGGATATCCAGTTCCTGTATTGCTGGAACCGATATACTGCGCATGCGTGCACCAGCAGAGCGCCGCATTCATGAGACAGGACGCCATCGGCTTCCAACCCACAAAAAAACTGAAACATTAGCCTTTTACCCTTATTTTAATATTTGTGTGGTAGATGCAAGGTCATGATAAGATTTAAAACTGAAATAAATGTGTCAGTACATATTTTTAACTGGGCTACCACTTACTGGAGAAGCGACACTGCCTCACGCTTCCTGGAAACTCCCAGACCTACCACGCTGACCCCAGACCTACCACGCTGACCCATGACCTACCACGCTGACCCCAGAACACATTTGACGCTCGTGGCCAGACTGACCGAAGCCAATAGCAAATCTTATGTTTTTATAAAGTTGTGGCGGATAATCCACCCGTTTATCTAGTGCAGGGTGTTTATAGCCTTTAGCCATGAAAACATCAGAGCTGACTACACCTACTTGGCCGCTTGACGGTCAGAGAGCCACCGCGCCGCCAGTGGTCTACACTAGAGAACTCAATACCTTAATATATTTCAAATTAGCGACTGGGGTTAATTATGTTAATACACTGAAATCACTGTTAGCACTTCTTGTTGACGCCACATTAAAATTTGATGACATGGGATCGGTAGGATGAGTAGCAAAACCTGATTTTAAAAAACTCGACACTCGACAAAGGGTGGTTAGTGTGAGGGTCAGTCTTGGCGGCTGCTGGTTTCTGCGCAGTGGAATAATTAGCACACAAAGCATATGACGCACAAGCAGCTCGCCACCAAAAAAAAAAAAAACCCGAGGACTGGCAGCCCAGCCGGCCGCCCATTAGACCTGAAGAGGCCTCAGTGAGAGAAGGACGGAAGGAAGGGGTGTGTGATGGGGTCAAGGGTCAGACCCAACATCAAGTTTCTTTTCTAAAACCGCCCGAACTTGCTGCTGCTCGAGCCTGCACGCCTGATTCTTTGTAAAGTTGATAAAAATGTCGACAAAACCTCCTTCATTCCTCCCGCCCCCACCCAAGCCCAGTCCCAAAGACAACGAGGTGCATGCACACTCATAACACAGTTATATGATATACATATATATCAATATATATAAATGGAGACGTGTCAGTGAGTACGGGACGCTAACCCGACACTTCCTTTTTTCTCTCGTGTCGTTGTCGAAGTCGTCGAGGTGCCCCAAAGACGAAAGTGACGTAGCAGCAACACCAGTTGACATGAGTAGCCCTCAGCGAGCACTCAGTGATAACAGTAATAACAACCATAATCTCACTGCAAGACATGATCAGCCCTCAATGAGCACAGAGTAATAACATTAACAACTATAATCTCACTGCAAGATGTGAGCAGCCCTCAACGAGCACTTAGTGATAACAGTAATAACATTAATAACCACAATCAGACCTGAGCAGCCTTCAATAAGCACACAGTAATAACATTAATAACCATAATCTCACTGCAAGCACGTCACAGCCAGTTTCAAGTACTCAACAGCTCCATGTCCCACCATCACCAAGTCTTCCAACAGCTCCATGTCTAGCAGACCTCCCCTCCCTCCCCATGCCCCCTTCTCCAAAAGGTCTGTCAATCCCCCCACCAACTCCACTGGTTCCAACTGCTCCCTTAGACCTCTTCCAAATGCTTCCTCTATGAGCCCCTCCCTCTCAGTCTCCAATCTCCTCCCTGCACACAGGACTCTTCTGTTGCCTCCTACTGAATGATCCTCTCTGTGTTGTAGAAGCCCAATGACCTTGTGTTCCTACGCTGTCTTGTGATGTTACAGAGCTACAGGAAGTAGTGTTTACATGTGGTAGACTGTTACAGTACATGTGAACATGTTTACATGCTGTCTTGTGATGTTACAGAGCTACAGGAAGTAGTATTTACATGTTGTGGACTGTTACAGTATATGTGAACATGTTGACATGCTGTCTGTAATTACAGGAAGTAGTGTTTACATGTGGTAGACTGTTACAGTATATGTGAACATGTTGACATGCTGTCTGTAATTACAGGAAGTAGTGTTTACATGTGGTAGACTGTTACAGTATGTGTGAACATGTTTACATGCTGTCTGTAATTACAGGAACTAGTGTTTACATGTGGTAGACTGTTACAGTACATGTGAACATGTTGACATGCTATCATGTATAATTACATGAACTAGTGTTTACATGTCGTGTACAAGGACATGTACTTGTCCATAACTGTACTGGCCATTTCAGCGGCCTTATTTAAATTAAAAACCTTTTGCTTTCGTTGACTATTTTACTGGCAAAGACAAGTTCACTGTACTTTCTGTGACCTTGTTCATGTACGACAAAAAATACGTATAGTGGTCTGTTGACACAGAAGAACCCCACAGCAAAGACACAAGACTGAGCCAAGATCAGGCCAAGCTTAGGAAGCAGGTGGTCAGCTTAGTGCGCTCTGTCCATCCACAAGCCCAGCAGTGCATGTCCACAGCCAAGCTCGCATACTCATCGACAAATAAGACAGGTGGCCAAGAATAGGTCCAAACGCATGGAACAAATCTGATTTTATATCCTCACATCTCCCCGTCCTCGACCCCACCTTCAATCTTCATGTGCATACACGGCAAGGAGCAGACATCTTCGCTCATCAACGGCTCACTCACTCGATCTTTGTCGTGTGTAAACATTACTACGAGCAGACACCTGCTTTAGTCCACCTTGCAGAACAGCATGGTCAACATTTCGTGGCGTATACATGTACTACGACGCCTGTCTTTTAGTGACCACGACTGCCCAGTCGCTCTGGTGACCGTAACTGGCCAACGTGCTAGTGACTTATTTTAGTCTCCGGTTAGGAACCCCAGTGAACCTTAAGGGTGCAACGGCTAACACACGACACTCGGTGTGTGTGACATCACAATGTTCCCCGCCAGCTCTGTGTGACGTGCCAGGGAGTTTTCAATCGCCCGTGACGCATCAGGTAAAGCGACATGCGATGCTGGAAACCGCTGGTCCAGCGCGCGCGACACATTTGATGAGCCCCCATGACACCCACGCCACCCCGCCCACCACGTCACGGACCGTTAGTCACTCGTCACCGAGCGGACATTTCTCAAGCTCCCTGGCAGGCCGGGCCAGACTTACTACCATGCTTTCTGCCGGCCAAATGTCTGACAGCTGTAGCCCTCACAGTCTGATACACTTCAAAATGTCTTGCTCCCTATTCCTACTTTTATTTCAGATGACTTGACTTGTCAGCTAGCATAGCGATGATAGCGTCGACATAAACCTGCTGCTGGCACATCTGTAGATGTTGCAGAATGTCACTGACATAAACCTGCTGCTGTCATATATCCTGCTATTCTTCATCATCAATTTATCACCAACCTGATCTCAATAAGTGTACAGTCACTATGGCAACCTGCACTTGACTTTGCTCATCTGCAGCTGCATCTCTAAAAACTCAACAGTGTCAACTGCACACTGACATCTGTAGCATCCTGTCTGACCATACTGATCTACAAGCCTGATGTGAAAGGCATTTAGTACATGAACGTTGACCTTGCTGCTGTGGGAGGATAATAAACACCATTGCAGTAAATAGCCACTAGTACATAGCCACTAGATTGATCCGCCATGCATGCAACTAAACCACAACCCAGATATTGTTTAACAGGTGTGGTTCACTAACTACATCAAATTTCTATCAACGAGGCTCCAATGTGCACTGCCTTATAAACCTAAAAAAAAAAAAACCCAGTAAAAATATCTGTTTCTTCGGATATGTGCCCAATATGTCTGCTCACATCCAACACCCACAACACCCACCACTCGTTAAGTGTATATTTTAGCTCTAAAGCTGACACAGCTGCTTTTTCTTGTTTTGACTAGGGAAATGCAAGAGTATTAACTATCACTGACTACGATGTTTACTACTGCAGACTACAACATGACATATAGTGTGTCAGCCACCACTAATGACCATCGTGACTTCTTTCTACTTAGGCTGGTAAGTCATTTCCTGTTACACAAGTTACAGAGTATTAAGGATGGGAATTCCATGGTTACAGCAATTTTTATTTTCATTTTCCTATGCATTTCATTTTTTAGCATAAATATGGTTGTGTGTAGTGCTGTCTGCCAGTGTGTGTTAGCCTAGTATGTGCTGAGTGGCAGCGATCACTAAGACAAAGTCCCTTGGCAAATAATGACTTCTGTTTCTGTGTGTGACTTCTTTATATATATATAGCTGCTAAATCATTTTATATTGCATGTTACAGTGTATGTAGGATGTGAGCTCCATAACTACCACTTCTAAACTACACACACTTTCAAACAATACGAGTATAGTGATGTAGTTCTGAAAGAAGTGCCTTGGAGCATTTACAAGATGGTTTACACAAGGACCCTCAAGGAGACCACATGAGGTAGTGCTGATGATTTGGCTGTGTTGACTGTCTGGCTCTGTCAGGTTACCACAAGACACTTGCTTTAAAAAAAAATCCTGCTTTCCCAGTATTTGGTATTGCCCAGGGCTGATGTTAGCCTCATCATAGAATGTTGTACAATGTACTATTTTATGTAAAAACCTATTTATTTATGACATTATCCCACTGGATTAACATTTAGTATTCATCGCCTAAAAATAGCATTAAGGCTCCAACTTAATTTTTATTCTTTAAACTTTTACAATGGTGTTTTAAATTTTCTTCATTGTCACAGAGTATCACAATTTACAGTCTGCTCCTAATTAATCCCTTTTTTTTCTTACTGCATATATGTACAAAAGTATTCTGTTCCTCTAATTTGTCCTTGATGAAATAGTGGAAGAAAATAATTAGAATGTTATTTTCATGTCACAAGTTTTATGTTAATTAGTAAAAATAGTGATTTAATCAAAGTCAAACATATCTATAGCTATATGCCGTGAAGCAGGAAAAACATGTTAATCTCAGTCTCTCATGTCAAGCATGGGTACAAAAAGTTAAGGCGTAGTCTACTACTGTCACAGAATGATCAATTTTTTGTGTTTTTTTTGTCTGCAGTGATCATATCTACACTGACCTGAAATTTTTATTACTATGATGTTGAAATATGGTGTGGTTACTGCAAGTGTTGTTATTACTATATTTACTAGACTGGTGTTCATATTTGTTAGTACGGATGTGTAAGCCTGATGCTGGTTTTTACAACCAAATGAAAAATGTGAAATCACTTTCAAACACAAATACAAATTCCTCTGGATGTTATTTAGTGCAACAAAGCCTTGAGAAGTTGTTCTCTAGCATTTGCTCAGGTTCTTGCTGAGTTCCCTCTTGGCCCTAATTTTTCAAACTAGCATACATACATATAACGCAAGCATCTGAATATGAGAGACAGAGAAAGCAAAAAAAGAATATTCAACAGTATGACCTCAGAACAAATGCATGAAACATGTAACCATGCTGCTGCGACTTGGAAAAGGCGATTAATCCTGGGATCAGTATACAGGGCTAAAAGCTAGTACTCATATCCAATGATTACAATGACTTTACTATGAAAAGGTAATCAACATGCTTTCTTGCCCATCATATATTGTACACCACAGTTTGCTCAAGATCTGAAATATGCTGTTATGCAGGATTTTTGGGGTGGGGGACTATTATACTATGTGTTTGATTCTAGTATTATACAATTACTAGAATAAGCAACTACTAGTGCATGTACACACGCACACTACTCCATGAATATTCAGTCTGCTATGTAACTATGTGCTCAGAACTATGCATTTCAAGATGTGTCCATACACCACCAAATCTCAAAGTGTTCAATACACATTTATGCATCCATTTTAATGTTTACATGCACCTAAATATATATTGATTAAGTATGCCGCATTTAAGTCATATAGACATCTTAAACTGAACAGAAGTTTAGTGTCTCAGTGAGTCTTGTATTCCATGTCAAGATTTCATTTCTTACTCAATCTCTCACACACATACAGTGTAATATTACTGACCTTGTGGAAGTACTGTCCACAACAGCAGGAGAGGAATGGAGAGTTTGCTCCAGTTCATGGTGGTGTCATACTGTTATCCAACACAACAACAACCTTGCAGCACCTGGCGACCACAAAGGCCACAAACACTGAGACTCACGCTCGCCCTCCACACACCCAGCGCGCAGAATGTCAAGTGAGTGTCACTGGGGGGACCTACACCACCATTTCTCGCCGTCCACACATTTCTCATGCATGCAGAGCTTCTCTTGTCGACCCTGCAGTCCTACCATTGGCCGTGTGTGTGGCACAGGGACCCGAGAAGCGAGACAGACGGCTTAATTCAGATTGTTGTGTTTATCAAGGCAATATGGCTGGCCTCCAGCTTTCGCCACTTGCACATATTTTCTCTGCACTTGCACAGCCATCGTAATTCACCGCAACATGGCTTGACGGGGGCAGTACAGGGGAGGGGTCCTTTCCCCCCGACAGATTAGCAGAGGGAGAGCGAGGTCAAGCGGTGTAGTGACCATGGTTTATCCATTCCATGAGGTGGTCGTCTGCACGTTGACCGTCAGGCTTGAGTGTCGAGCCCTCGGTTGTCGTGCTTTCACTTCTCACTCCATGGCCGCGAGCAGACGGTCCAACGCCGCACGACTAACTGCTTCACGAGCTGGGGTCTGCTGCTGTTGTGTCGCCCTCCATGCAGGCCTGGCGAGTAGACTGTGAGTGAGTGAGGAGAGTACACGGCGCAGCAGACGACTAAGTGTGAGCCGCCATTGCACTCGGCCCTCCAGCCGCCGACAGCCTAGTGTGACCCAGACTACAGCCCTCCACCCTCCTCTGCCTGTCTGGCCTGCCTACTGCACCACTCACACTGCTCCGTCTTTAGCTGTGATTCCTCCTCTCCCCGTGTCTGGCCTGCCTACTGCACCACTCACACCGCTAGTCACACTGTCATTCCTCCTCTCTCTACTTTACTCCCCAACCTTACTCCCTCTCACTACTCACCCTCCTATAGTCACCACTCATACTGTTCCGTCCTTAGCTATGATATTCCTCCTCTGTCTGTCAGGCCTTCCTACTGCACCACTCACACCGCTCCGTCCTCAGCTCTCATCTCTCCTCTCTCTCTACTTTACTCCCCAACCTTACTCCCTCTCACTACTCACCCTCCTGTAGTCACCACTCACACCGCTCCGTCCTTAGCTAGGATTCCTCCTCTCTCCTCCCCAGCCTTACTCCTATCTCCCTCCTCTCGCCCTCACTACCCACCCTGCCATAGTCACCACAGGGTAGACACCATGGGTCTGGCTCCTCGCTCTAACCTCCCAATAATGATCGAGTCTTTTCTAGCGCTGGCACTTAGGAACTTTATTTTCCACCATTACATTTAAAATATTCAAACTTCAAATTTAAAACATAATCTTTGGACAAATTTTTCACGGAAGTGTGATTTTCTCAAGCCTTAGAAAGGGTAAAAGCATAAACTGAGCTGACGTGGAGTAACACTCAGTGCTGTTAATTGTCTGCCTGATTAATGTGTCAGAAATTAGCGACAACATATTTGTGAGGAATGTGAACACTGCATGTATTGACTGGGACATATCATAACACACGAGAAAGCACAAAACAAAGCAGTGGGAGCGAGTCTTCTTTATGTCTTCAATGTCGACAAAGGTTTATAATATACTTTTCTTCTGTCTAATACTAAAAGTTCATCACACAAAACAACTCGATCACTAGTAAGTTTTTTTTTTACCTGTTTATATATAGATATGTGTGTGTCATATAGGGTTAAACGGACCACAAAAGTTTAATTAATTCGCAGACATGAGATTTGGTTTTCCTTTGACCAGTCACGGCTTCTTTTTTTTTTTTTGTGAGAGGGGGAAACTTTCGTTTTGCTTTTACCATTCGAGAAGGACAGTTTACTATTAGTAAAGCTAATCCTTAATCTGGTTTGACACCTGATTACAAGTGGAATTGTCCCCACCCCTCCCACTTCAATGCCACCTGTATAACACCCACCAATGCAAGGGTAGATGAGAAGGGTATGGGAAATCTCCACTGCTACATAAAACATCTTCACTAGTACATAAGAAGTGTATGAAAATCCCAACTAGTACAAGAGATATCCCCGTCAATACACGAAAAGTGCATGCGAAATCCCCACTGGGTCATAGGAAATCCCCACTGGGACATGAAACATCCCCCCTGCTACACGAAAAGTGCACGAGCAACCCCCGTTGGTACATGAAACATGCGCGAGAAATCTCTCCTAGTACACGAGAAATCACCACTGGAACATAGGAAGTACTGGAGAAATCCCCATTGGTAAATGAAAAGTACATGATAAATCACCACTAGTACATGAGATGTACACGAGAAATCCCCACTACATGTATCATGACAAGTGTATGAGATATCCCCACTAGTACAGGACAAGTGTATGACATATCCCCACTAGTACATGACAAGTGTATGAGATATTCCCACTAGTACATGACAAGTGTATGAGATATTCCCCACTAATCAAGGAACAAATTGACAAAGGAGTCAGACAAGATGGCCGTAGAAGTGCCAAGGTTCTTCAAGTCGAGCTGCTAGACAATGTCAGTCGAGTGCATCACGATCAGAAGTGTTCGACTTGCTGTTTATCTCGACTACATATTCTGTGAGGTTTGACTGTGAATCTCTTGTCTCCTTGTGTTCACACTGTAAAAGGTTCATATGTTCATCGGTTGTTTTATCTCCGAGGTCTGACACTAGCATGTGTGGCAGTCAGCCAGGGGTGGGTGTGAGAGTTGTGGGGTGCGGTGAACAAGCAGGTCTTTCATTCTGATGGCTGTAGAGGCCTGCAGACCTCACCTCACGGTGACTAATTCCCAGAGTTTCTTCCTTTCCAGCCTTTCATCTTTGATCGGCCCTCGATCTGTGTCCTTGATCTTTGTCGTTCTTCTGTGTCGCTGACGAAGGAGGGAAGAAATGGGTGAGGCTGGCATGGGCAATGTCAGTAAGCCGGGTAATGCCAATAGTGTTTGTGTGTTTGTGTGTGTGTGTGCTCCTCCTCCTCCCATTCCCCAACATGCACACTACCTTTACTGGGATGGACTTCACTGCTCTCCACAGTTGCTGGCTTCAGTCAAGCGATCTGTCAATCAAGCTGATCGAACGGACAACAATTCCGAGGGCACAGTGACGATTGGGTGGGCGCTGTCTAAACAAGCTGACCACAGTCGGAGAGTGACACATCGTGCTAGCATCCCTTACAAACTCTGATAAAACATCTACAAAGCCTATCAAAATAATCTGTAAACTCTAGTCGCCGGTCTCAAGTGCAAGTCGACTTGGATATGTGTGGTCTGAATAGTCGACTTCCCGAAGTGTTCTGAATAGTCGACATTGTGTGTTGTAGTGCATACACCCGGAGCCCATTGGTCTTAAGTTAGTCCACCCAAGAATGTGACCACATAGGGAGAAGTGGAATATATCCCCCCACCCACCTTGCCACGTGACGTTCATCCAAAACAAGTCCCCCCTCACCCTTTTGCTCTCCCCTCCCTGGTCTCCACCCCTTGTAGCAGCAGCTCGTTGACACGTGACACGTGTAAACAAAGTAAACTGGACCTTTATTATCAAGTAATTACCATGGATGGCATTTCTGAAATGAAAAACAACTTTTTTTTATAAGAAAACCATGTAACCGGCCTCCAGCAGACAGACCTGGAGTGAAAGGTGATTCTTTGTATTGTGAATTGTGACCCGCTTCCCACAGAGTCCACTGGCCAATGGAAAACCTTGTGAAAACCAGTGTGTGACCGTGATGTGAAGCACGTGTATTCACTTTGTACACCTCAAGATCACGCGCGCGCACACACACGTGTAGAGAAAACATCCAGCCATTATGTTTCTCTCTCTCTCTGACATTTACCAGAGAACTAAAACCTCAAATGACAACCCACTGGTATCGCTGGTAATATTTGAAGTTTTTTGTGTGTTTTCGCGGGACTACATGTAAGCTGATACGTCTATTGCAGCCTGTCATTTCACTAATCTCTGTGGTGGCGGTGAGCACAGTCAGTGCCGGGCTGCAAGTCTTGGCATCAGCCATCGAAACCATACCTCAGTGATCTCAAAGGTGAATCGCACGTATCACGGACAAGCATCAGTGATCTCATCACACTCGTGAATCACACGCATCACGTACAAAACTCAGTGATCTCAAACGTGAATCACACCTAACACAGACAAGCATCAGTGATGTCACACACGGCAATAATCAGCGACCTGTGTCTACACATAGACAGGAGCAGTCACAACTTTCACAGCTTGCAAGTCAGTTAACAGATATCAGCACAAGTACACTGTAGCATATTCTCTCATACACACGCACGCACGCACGTTCGCACCACACAAACACACACACTGTCAATTGTACTTCACGAGGACACGTCACGACTGGTGTCCGTCTTCCTGTTCATTCAAACAACCAAACTTGTGTACAGGTCCGTGTCGAAACTGAAAGTACTGAAATGTTTTATAACCTCGATAAACTTTATCTACAAGATTCTTCTGTTCTCACAGAGACAGTCCGTCCTCGTGCAATATTTCTAAGAGCGAGGGCGATACAGGTAGCGATAATAAAACTGATATTTCTGATGATGTGTCGAAGCATCGGGATATTTAGAACTAAGATGTGTTTCCCGGGCGAACTGTTAGCCTTGGCTGCATTTCTAGTCGCGACAGTTGAATGATGGCAACATTTCTGTGACCATGCTTCCAACAACAGGCGACAGTCTGGTGGCGAGGGCTGTATTTTTATGATGGTGCTAGTTTGTAATAATGATGGCGATATTTGTAATAATGATGGCGATGTTTCTAATGGTGATGGCGACATTTGTAAGCTCACAGTGTGGGCTGAGCTTGGGGTCACTTTCTGTTCACGTGCGCGTGCTCAAGTGGCTCGTTGTGCTCCCCCCAACCCCTCCTGCCGAGAGGCTCAACGGTCCACAAGAGGAGAACAGCGGTTGTGGCCGCAACTACCAGACGTGGATGATGTGGAGAGGGAGGAGAGGGGAGGAAAGGGGACGAGTGGTAGAGGTCATTAGCTGTAACCATAGAGAACGCTGAACAACCGACGACAAATGGAGAAACCAACAGGAATGAGATATCAAGGAGATGGGGGAAGGTATTGGGGGTGGGGCAGGGACAGAGGACTTTGAGTTGGCCAATCACAGTACGGAAGCGTGTGTCTGGGTTGAGATGCAACTCGAAGCCGGCGTCCACTTGAAATGCCATTGTTCACAGACAGGTTTGCTGAAAACGCGCGAGTGGGGGGGGGGGCTAATTGGCTGCAGGGGGTGGGGGGAGGCCTAATGGCGACCAGGGTCCGGATGGGGGCACTAGGCGGAGGAAGTTACACGCACAGCTTAAGTGGTAAGCGCACACTCCCCTCAAGTGCACTCTGAACCCTATGACCCTGCCTGACCCCTCACTCAGCCTCATGCAAGTTTGCAGTCGGCCCTGAAGATGTTCCCAGCGGAGTGGAGCTGAATGTACAAACCCAACCTTTATACTTTGTCTACTTCCACTTCCACATGAAAAGCAAACACATTGTCGCTCTTGTTTTGTTTGAAAAGTTCTGAGGTTGACAACATCGCTCAACTCTGAAAATGAGTCGATGTCATGATACACACACACACACGCACTTACACACACATACCACGCTTACACACCAACGACAGCACCAACAGCATCTACCCTGCTAAGGCAGTAGAGGTCAGAGTGTGACAACAGCTTGTATAAGTCCCAGACACCAGTCCGGTGCTGGTGTCGGAGGAGATATTCGTCTGCTGCACACTGCGGGTGACGATGATGAGATCACTGACAGAGAAATGACCACCAGCCTGTCTGGTGCTGGATGACAGAACACGACCACCACCAACATCCACACGACGCCTGCTTAGTGCTGACTCAAACGACACCAGTCTGTCACAACTGAGGCGGTCTGTCTACTGCTGGATAACTGGATAAACTGATGCCTCCTGTCTGTCAGAGATGACACCGTCTGTCTATTGCTGGATAAACTGATGCCACCTGTCTGTCAGAGATGACACCGTCTGTCTACTGCTGGATACGTCACGTGCACCAGACAAGTGACAGTAGTCTCTGCTGAATGGACTGACACCACGTGACCACTGTCAACTGCTGGAGGAACTAACACCACCACACCTTTGTGACATCTGTGTGCTGCAACATATTCAGACACCACTTACACCCTAGTAACACCTGTAGACTGTTAGATGAACCGACACCACCACAGGTCACGACGACCCTTTAGAGTGCCAGACGAACTGACACCGCCTACACACGAGACACCTACTCTGGATGAACCAACAACACCTGCACCTACGTGAAAGTCACATGACCAATGTCCCGCTTTCATGGAGCTTTTCAGGGTTAGTGATGACAAGCCACCGAGATGAGCGTGCTGTCCTGCTCCCTGCAGTCCTCCCTTTGATGATAATACTTTGTACGAACTGTGGTATGAGCAGGTGACTTGCCGTTCACAGATTGGTATGAGCATGATATTCTCCGTTCACAGATGACGTATGAGCAGGTGACTTCCCGTTCACAGATTGGTATGAGCATGATATTCTCCGTTCACCCGTTCTTACCCCCGAGCGGGGCCTTGACTCGCCAATTTAAGTGTCAGGTGACTTCCACGTTCACAGAAAGGTAGCAGCTGTATCAGCTGGAGCTCCGCCATCACAGCAGCAGACAGAAAGGTGGTTATTAGTTTCAATGAGTTTGTGGTTTCACCCGAGTACACGCGCGCGGACACACACACACTCACACAGAGTGAAGAGATTCCAGTCACTTGAAATTGTCGTTTAATGCATTACAATGTCGTTTCATTGCACGGAAATAACACTTAACTTTTGCTCACACACAAATGCACAAAGTCTGACTCGTTGGTAATCAAATAAGTTTTTGTTTCCAGAAACTCAATCCAAAAAACAAGCAAATATAAATGTTATCCACGGTGAACCTTTGCCTGGAGTCGTCAGTGTACCGCTCAGTTACAGGGACAAACACTGAATCTCAAGCACCTAGCTAAGCCTTCTTTACACCTGTTGTCTCAGTTACAGGTGCAAACACATCGTGCAGTCCCTCTAAAGTGCAGGAATAATTATGTTGTACAATCTGCTGCCTACCAAGGCGTAATCATTACTAGAAGCTAAAGCCATGTTTGCTGGACTACAAAAACAAACAAACCAGGGCCACTAACAAAGTGGCAGCATTGTCACTAACCCTGCAACAGAGATGGAAAGGAAATAAATCAGTAATGGTTACCGCAGAGACAAGAGAAAGCAAACAGGGTCTCACATGATTCTTCTCACCTTCATGGCTTCATTACAGACTAGCAAACAAAATAATTTATGTCACTGATGAACCTGACATGCAAGTGCGAGATAAAATACTGCACTCAATGTTTAAGACATGATGTTGATCACAGGCACTGCTTGCTTTCAAAAAGCAGTTTCTATCAACTTTAACCATGATGCAAAGATTCTGGATTAACAGCATTCTCAGAAACAAAAACTGAATGAGGTATGGATACCTGATATCATTCAAGGAATACTCGTACACAGTGGTCAGACAACCGTAACATAAAGCCTGGTGATTTGTCAAGTCCACTGAGCCCCACTGTCGATCAATGGACAAAGTGAGTCTTCAGCCAAATAAGGAAAAGCGAGGCCGGCAAAGCAAATTGAGCAAGGCATGACCAACAGATACTGACCATACTACCAACCCTTAGCAGCTGTATAAACATATAAAGGAATGTTTTCAATCCACATCAAACACATGCATCACACAGTCAAAAAACAAACAAACAAAAGAACATTCAGTCTGGGGTGTTAGCATGCACGGCCACATGAAATTTCTTGTTGATGTCTGCTGCTTCCTGTATGTGATGATGATCTTTTTGCAATATGCATTTTGTGAACTGCTACAAAATACTTATTCCTAAAACTGACAGAATTCAGTCCATTTATTATAAGTGGACTTTCCAACCGAATTCTTATTGACATCTCTCATTTTAAGAAACAAAATCAAAATAGGATACTAACTCTTCTAAAGTTAATCTTTAGGAAGGTTTTTTTCCTATCAAGAGTATTCCTGGTTAAACAACAAGCTGAATAAAATTGTCCAGAGAGCTACTTCAAATAATACATGTAGATGATTTATAGTTAATATTACACACGGAAGTGGGAGTGAATAGACAGCTTCAATCAATTTACATTTGATACCAACATAAACACAGACATAAATGCACTTATTCTTGTTGTCAAAATGAACATGAAATGAATTTCATGGCCGCAAGGGACAGAAGATATAAGGCGCAACCAGTCCAATGCGGAAGGAAGAGGAATAAAGGACTATTCACGCATTGAGTTGTACTCATCTGTTGGTAATGCAGGCATATATTCTGAGCAATTCAATGGTACAAGTTGAACAATGTTGTGTTTCCTTTCATTTGCTTATTCATGTGCATCCGTGTAGGCAAACTTAGGTTGCGAGCATACATTGCTCCGATCATAAAAGCCAACAAACCTCTTTTGTTTATCCTTGTAAAGCAAACTTAACTGCTCAAGCAGTGGCACAGGAACCAAAGGCACAAGGGGGCATACACAGGCAAGAATGTGAACATCGTTCACTGTCAGCACGCCCCCACCCCGCACAGCCGAGTATCTTCCTATGCCACTGTCAAGTAGTCATCATTTAGGGGTGTATTCAGTTACAAGTAGCTCACACAGGATGACCATGGCAATCAGAATATCACTAAACAGATCAAGAATTACATCTTCCATACAGAGCAGGTCTTTACTGAAGAAAACACTGCAGCAGCACTGACCCAAGTACAGTAAATGTCTGCATGTGCTGTACCTGCTTAGCCAAAAATATTATCAAGTATGAGGATCTTTGGATTTAATTCTATTTCACCCATAAGTGAAAGTTTTATGTGAAATGAGATAATAACGACCATTTATCAGGGTACTCTTCGCTAGCTTCCACCTTGTGAAATATTCAAGGTACATGTACAGGGTGTAAGGTGGGCTACATACATCAAGATAACATGCAGGCATACATATAGCATAATACTAGCAAGTCTTCCCCAGGCCGGCTGGCACACTACTTAGCAAATCAGCCATCCTTCTAGAATGTCTTCCCATCTACATATGGAAGTACTTTTGAAGCCAGTGAATTCGTTGCTCTGATAGATCACCGTGAAACACAAGCTTGTGCTTGATATAATGCCTACACCAAGTGTTCACAACATACAGTCATCAGTGCATATGCAAGGTATGGCCCACCCAAAATAAATTTGTTTCCATCATGAATTCACATTTTTCATGGATGTGTAGAAAAGGTAAAATTTATTCACATAATGTGGACAAAATCTGCGTGAGGTATACAAGTACTTTGTGTTGCCAGATTCTTTGCCACAGAGCACTGAGGGCCTTTGGTGTTGTCAACATAACTTCCCTTCTTCAGAATGTGTATAGGTCTCTCAAAATCTTGCTGTAGATTGGTAAGTCTGCAAGCTCATTGGTTGTATTCTGGTCACTTTGGAGGACGTTGGCATCTGTCATTAGCTGAAGTTGTAAAGGTTATTAAAAGATTCAGTCCATCGGCTTAGTACAACAGTGCTTTCTAAGAGAAGGTGGCCCTTGTTGTCTTCAATGGCTGAAGTCTAGTGTTGCCCTGTCTTGGTGAGTCTTCATTAGTTGGTAGGCCTTTTTTGTTGGTCTCCTCATGCCATTCCCTACTTCATGGTTTAGCATTGGTCCCCACTCCATCTCTCTTTCGTCCCCTGCTAATGTCCCAGCTTGGAAGCATCTTCAGGGCTGACTCTCCTTTTTTTCAAGACTTTCCTTTGGTGACAGAAATCTAGATCATTTGCTACCCAGGTTATCTCATATTCCTCCTCC
This sequence comes from Pomacea canaliculata, assembly GCF_003073045.1. Taxonomy (NCBI): domain Eukaryota; kingdom Metazoa; phylum Mollusca; class Gastropoda; order Architaenioglossa; family Ampullariidae; genus Pomacea; species Pomacea canaliculata. The sequence continues at coordinate 43,643,155 of NC_037591.1, read as the reverse complement.
TCCTCCATAGAACCTCTTGGACTATTAAAAGCAACACTTCTTTGGTGTTTCCAGTGTTTGTCTCTACATCACAGTTTATCATGTTCAGGGCAGTGAATTAGCCTCCAATTTGGGTCTTGAAGCCTTTCCAAGTTAAAGTGAACTCGGCATTTGATCGAGTAACATTTCTCCTTAAGCTTTAACTATGTCCATGCTTGAAAGTGATTTAGTTTTAGCTTTGATGATACTAGAGTTGGAATGCCATGGCAGTAAGATGAAAGCAGTTTAGTTACAGACCAAATCATCTGATATTGCTGTCGCCATCCCTTTTTTTCCTTATTGATTCCTTATAAGGATGGAAGGGAGTCTTAGGGCCCTGTCCGTTGTACCTAGATCAAATGTACCTACTGTATCTGCCCATGCGCTGGCACGTGGTGCAAAGCTAACTGTTCCTGTCACGAAGTACGACTTGAATGTCCTTCTTCTATGATGTCTTTATGCTATTTTGCAACTGATTGTAGAACTCCCCAACTTCATCAATGTACCTGGAAGCCAGAGCGTGATACTGTGCAGCCTGAAAGACATGCAAATGGAGATGCTGTACTCATGACGACGGCTTCCATCGCTTCTTTACATGCCAGAAAGCATTTTTTGCTGTTCCCTCCCTGGAGCTTAGCCAGTAGAGCATGTAGTCATTATTAATCCAGACCTCGACCAATCCAGTACGATATATAATTTCTGCTATGTCCTTGGCGACCATCTTCTCTCTAAGCAAGACCATAGCTGAGACCCTTCAATGGGTATTTGGTTGCAAACACATGCTTTTCTAGTTTTGTCCAGTCATGATTTGTTGTAGGAGTTTTTATCCTGTCATCCTCCCCAAGATTACACAGTAAATACTCAGGGTGCATGTGTTCTGGATCCATACAGCCAGTAACCCATGATGCAGGGTAGTGCACTTATTGCAGAGGAAACCTCTTCTTCCTCCTCAAGCTTGCATGAGCTCGTCTGGAAATCTGCCGACCACTCGACCATTGGGGCACACTGTAATTTGCAGGAAATGTAACCTAATTAATTTTTACTGTCATGGAACCTGCATGGATTCAAACACACCTTTCCACTGAGCACTGGTTGAAATAGAAGCTCTAGGCCACTCAACTATCAAGATGCACAAAAACCATCAGGGCACACTTCTGTCCTAAATCATGTATCAGTGAGTCTACTGCAATCAAAATGCATGGGTGTAAACACAGATAGCTTGAGCACAGTGCATTCTCTGTTATTCTTATAACCAGTATACCTCCATCTCGAGTGCAACACTTTTTGCTTCTTTTTGCACTGAATCGCTCTCTGTATGTTTGTTTTAGTCTGCTTCTTACTAGTTTCTCTTTTGTCTACGACTTATCATTTTTTCTTGTCTGCCCAATTTTTCTGCTATAGTTTCAGTTAACAAATACCAAAGAAGAAAAATGTATAGGTTGAAAACGTTTAATCTTTAATTTTAACTTCTTTTAAAATATGCTATGAACTGTAACTTTACTCTTGGCTTTTGAACATCATATCCACCCCACCTACTCTTACCGTCAAAACAAAACAGTTTTCACAAGTAGTGCAAATCAGCTAATAAGCCTATTCACTGTGCTGGCTGCAACATGACAAACACAGAAAACTAAATGCCACATGAAATCCCTCACTGACAGATACACATTGGAAATAAAAACAGTCTGAAGCATTTTAAAGTCACAAACTACCATTATCATGCTAAAACAAAGAGGAAAAAATTCAGAACATATGCACCCTGGATATTTACTGTGTAATACTAACATTGCATCAACAGGCAGTGATCAAAGGCCACTTGTTAACTATAGATGGTTGCTGGGCTCAGTGAACTAGGCCAACCTGATCATAACCCTGTTGTAGGAGGGTATGAGACTCATTGGTAATCAAACAAGCTTCATACATTTCACTATGTACATGTATGCTTTGCAAAAATCTCTCACCAGGCAAGGTTGATGTATACCAATAATTCCTCTAAACCCTAGGGGATCTGACCAAGCAGTCTGCATATATCAGGGTGTTTGGATACCAAGCCATAAACGATGCACACATCATTAAGAAAAGCAAGAGGTGCATGCAACATCTCAAGTTCTATCTACGATGACACAAAGTAAAGATGCGCTTTTTTTAAAGCATGGATTTGTAAGTCCTCAACATTGGCAGGAGAGAGATGTTGGATGGCAGGCAGCATACACATTCAATTAATTACACAATCAATGTAAGTTAATCCACAAACAGCTCAAGTTTAACTCATTGCATAAAATACAAGAAAACTACAGACTGCATGCAAATGTTCTCTCTCATTTCATAACCTTGCTTGTTACACCATGCAACAACTTGTTCAGGTTAAATACACAATTTTTTTGAAGCTCTTTGATGACTTTAAATGGCAACTGCTGACAACACAACATGATGTTCTATTGCAGAAGGTTCCCAAAATGAAGAACTGAGTGAGAAAATGTCATAATTCTGGGATTATGGACATTTTCATTCATGCACCACAGAAACAAAGAACTAAACAATCTTAAAAAAACAACAACAAAAAGAGAAAAGAAAAAGTAAACCTTAAAATAAAGACGGTGGTTATGACTGGTTGGAAAAATGTGTTTTGTAAGCTCCTATATGCTTAAAACATGGTTTAAAAATAATTATATTTTGCACAAAAATTAGTTCAAAAAAGACTGTTATCAAAACAAGAACATGTAAACAACTTACCAAATAGCAGAAAATGTAAAGCAAATGACAGTTTATGTTACTATGCTTGACACACTCACTGTCTTGTTTATGTGAGCACAAACCCAACAAATAGTACATGCATAACTCCCCAGACTGGCATCAGTCTGAACAGTTTTCACTATTCATAAACTTTATATTAGGACTGTTTGACTGGCCCTGCCCATTACAGCTTGTACACAAGTGGAATGTGCTAAAACATCACGGGACAATACTCAACCAGAATGACAAAGCAATGTGTCTATTTAATCAGGTTTCTTACAAAAAAAAGAAGAAAAAAAAGCAGTGATGGGCAAGGAAACAAAATTGTGTTTTTCCAATGTTTTCCTTTTATTCAACTTCGTAATCAATGGCTGAATAATTGTAGCAGTTCAGTTGCCCATCAGCATAAACCAAAACCCCTTTGCACTGTGTTCTACACCTATAAATACACCTCAGAGCTCCAAGTCTCCGTACTCTTAAAACCAGAAGATCTAAAAATTCTTACCAAAGCACAACCTCACATCTTGAAGGGAGTGAAAACCAAATCTTTCTGAAATTTCTGAGACACCTGAAAAGGAAGCAGAAGGATAATGAGTTAAAACCCCTGTTTAGGATGTCTGAGTAGGAAATAAGCAACTCTCTTCGCAAAAATCTTGTTACCACCTGAAAGAGACCTGCCCCTCCCAAAAACAATCTTCACTTGAGACATCCCAGAGAAAGACAAGCACAATATACCATAGATTCTGATGTCTCAGGAATAAACCACTCTTTTCCCTTCTGATATGTGGAAAGACGACAAACTTGCAAATAACGCGTGACCCGACACCCTTGTGTGTGGAAAGACATATCACTATGGCCACTGCCTGCATTACACATTAGAGAGGGGCTCTGGCTAAGCAACTGGCACCTTTTCTCCAAAATTCCAAATAAAGTGTGAAAAATACAAATGAATTTTGCCAAACAACCTGCAACACATTCAATCAGTATATGAACATATCTCACTGCACATCATGTTGTAGAGATTCTCATTAAGGAACCCATTGCATATAGCCAAGTGTGCAGACTAGAAATCACAGATCTTAATAAGATTTAGTCCAGGCTACTTTTGAATCTACTGGGGTTTGGTCATAGTAGAATCCCAGTGCTATTTTAGTTAATATGATCTATTCTGTTTCTGTTTTTGATGCTGTCAGGTGAATGTACTGTTTTGATGTTTAATGATAAGTCTATTCTAGTAAATGGAATCTACACTGTTTCTATCTCCAATGTCTACTACCCTTTATAGTGAATGACACTGAGCTTGTTTCTACCTTCCATGATAGTCCATTTTAGTTATGGAGTATAAAGTGTTTCTTCAAAATGCAGTCAAAGAAAATGCTAAGCAATTTTATCTTGTACTTTGCTTCATGCAGACACTCTTGTTCACAGGCTTACAAGTCATGTGTATAAATTGAAAAAAGCATCTTTGTGGAGACAAATTTAAAGACATATAGCACCCCTGAAGATTTATCATGTAAAAGATTTACAGAAAATCATTTGCGACCATATTCACCTCTTTTTTGATACTTTGATTGCATAAGCTGAAGTTTGCTTTCATGATATTTACATTCCTCTGCAAGTCCATGCACATCAATTTTACTTACTACAAATCAGTTCTTTTCCTCAAGTAAATGATACAACTTGCAGCCAAAACTTCAAAATGTATACTTTTCATGTTAATTATTTGGTATAACTTTATATTATGCATGACTCATTTACGCTACCACAAAGTTTAAAATAAACATCTGCAAAAAAGAATCAAATGAATGCAACAAATGTCTTGTCACTTCTGTTACATTAATGTGTTGGCCAGAAACAAGCTCAGAAAAACATAATGTTTGAGGCAGGAAATAATGAGATAGTAGTTCTACAGTAGTCATGTGGTTAGCTCTCAGAGCCCACTAGCAACTTTCTGGGAGACTTGAAAAGTAGAAATTTTCCAACAAGGTGCTTGGTTCTTCATACTTCAGACATTTTGAACCAATATGCATGAGAAGAACCTATAAACTATAGAACTATATTAGGCTTCATTTGGATTAAGAGCAGAAGAAAACTTCTATTAGTTTCAAGTAGAAAAGCTGATAACTGGCTAACAGATTAATAACAAAAGAGTACACACTATCTACTGCAGAAAGGAGGGGGCAGTGTGGCAGAAACATATACTAAAAAATGCAGACTTAAAAGAAAACTGTAGCTCTAAAAGACAAATACAGATTTCAAATAGGTCATGAAAATCCAATCTAAAATACAAGAATCAAATGACATTAATAAAAATAAAGTTGATTTATATAGTGCTTTTCCACACCATTAAAGTTGGGCTCAAAGCGCTTTACTAAGAAGAGAAACACACAAACATAATAATAATGGATGCTGGTCTAAAAACTGTAAGCTTTCAGTGTTCTTATCATTGTTGTTTACACTCACTCCCATCCTGCCAGCTTTGAAGTTGATCTTCGCAAAGCAAGGATCGGTACATTCAGATTTTCATCGACAAGAATGTCAAACACAAGTCATTGCATTATACTTAAGAGTAAATTACAATAGAGGCATACTGCATATTTACTTTCTATTGCACTGAACACCTCAAAATAACCAAACAAACTAGATACTTGTGGTTACAAGGCTTTGCCAGTCTGCAGTCTTTTTCAAAATCACTGCTTCAGAATATTTTGTAGAACATTAAGGGTAATGCTTGTTTTCTTCAGTAATAAATAAACATTGATAAAACTGAAATTTCAAGCAATGTGCTGTTTGGCTTGAAGCCATTTTTGTTGAATTGCACAATAATGTGTGTTTTCATCCTATGTAAACATAGTACTTTCATGGCAATAGCTGTGAAAGAACCATCTACATAACTAAACCTTCAGGAGAAGAGACAAAAATACACACTTTGTTTTAAAAGAAGATCACACCTTACTACCAAAGTTACCAATGAGGTCAAATTTTTCAGTCTTTAAGAACATTGACAACTTCTATATTTTATACAGGATGTTAAAAGTGTTCATATTGCACACACACATGCATCCCCGATACCATTATATTTAGTAAGTACCACCATTTAATATCGTTGAGAAAACAATACATTTGCTCTTTAATAATGTGAAAAATACCCTTTTCATCCCCTTGCACTGATGTATAAGTGCACATCAATGTGCACAGCCATGTTATCCTCACTTTGTTTGCACAACGTATTACCTTAATTTACTGACTGTAGCTTGAGCTCTGCATCATTCTTACCATCATGGTTTCTAGTAAATGCATTTAATGGGAAACTACAAGCTGCCACAAATCAAAATGCCACATCATTACTGAAAAAGAAATCCTTCAAGGGATGTGAGAATTGAGGCACTATAGGTCAATGGTTATTCTGGTAACCTCAAAGAATGGCAGCTTTTTTCCTCTCCTCCTATGCTCCAGTGGAAGCACCAAGTATAAGAAAAAGATTAGAATGACTTTTTAAATGTGTTAGATAGGTTTTTCACACTATGGGAAGTATTAACAAAACTACCCATATCTTCACAAATTTATTTAGGGACTGCATTAATATAGCATCATACATTTTTCCAGGTCATCATGATAGAAATGTTTCCAAGAATAACTCAAAGTCTACTTGCAAATATGCCTGACATAGGCTCATACCAGCCCCAGACGCAACAGTTTAGACAAAACTATAATACAACATTGTCCTTTAGCTCTAAACACATCACACACTGTCCTTCAGCTTTACACACCACAAAACACACTGTTTTTCTGCTCAGTCTCATGCATTAAGTTCAGTCTCATGTTTTCAGCTGCTCTAGTTAAGCCTTTTAATGAGCGGATGAAGGTGAAACAAATCTCTTTTAATCTGAAAAATATCACAGATAATTTGGGATCACTTTAACTGCACAAAGGAACACTTCAATGGTCAGAACTGTTATCCCTATCTTCTCTGGACACTTATTTAAGAGAAAAAGAGCCCATAGATGACCACGATGCACTGAACAGATTATAACATGATCACTGTGGACAAAAATGGCTGTAGTAACATGGTCAGTATGGACAGGTATTTGAGTCTAATATGCTCCTTGGAAAAAATATAAACTTGTAAATGGATCCTTTGACAAAGGGTGTGAATACTGATTTGTACTGTCTGCTACCCCCAAAAGATGTCTGAGTAAATGAAAGCATGTCTAAGAATGGTCTTGTTAAGCAATCACAATTGTCTTTGGCACAAGTGAAATCAACTTGCTGCTGGATGACTCATGAAAATGTTCCTTGCAAACAATTTACATGCAAATGCAATAGCCTAAACAGTCCAGCAGCTAAGCTGCCAGCAATGTTGCTCCCTCCTGCCATATTGCTACACAATAAGAGATTGTCAAGCCTGTAAGCATTTACAAAAGAACAAAGAAAAAGAAACAAAACAAAGCACATAAGCGATGTAGATGCATCAGATCACTCTGCCTTCTCTTCTTTCACAGCTGTGTGTGGTCGGCTGCCAGCTGTGTATTTCTCTCCCATCTGTCCTTTACTGTCATGAGAAACAACAGCCTTCAATCGAAGGTAAATTTCACGCCGCACAGTGGCTGTGAACTTGGTGACAAGGGAGCCTGTGGTTGCTGCTGCAAAGACGATGTTGATGAAGAGAATGAGATAATAGTGACCTAGCCAGTCCATGCTGCCGAAGTTCCCAATGAGGTCAAAATTTGTGATACCTGTTCAAGAAATGGAAGATCTATGATCAAGTGAGCAACATGTGTAAATCTGTTCCAAAACAACAAAGTTCTCATCTTGTCATCTTGGAACACTATATCACTGAATCATAGACTTATGCTCCCTTAGCCATCATTAAAAAGTTCCCAAGCTATCCGCTTTCACAAAATTTAAAAATTAGGCTATAAAATCTCAGGTCAAATAATGTAACAAAAAGAAACAAAGCTTCTCAGGCATTTGCATTCAAGTACACAAACAAACTGGTGACAATAATTATGTGTGGTCATTATATCACTAAGCCTGGTGCATTTACAAAACAGACAACTTATGCTCAATTGCACAGAAATCATAATGGCATTTGTAAAACCAGCCTCTAGATACACTTCACTGAAAATATTGCATGTATCCATTTTCACTGATGCATGCATAGGCACACACAGGCAAATTCTCTTTCATCTTACCTAACATTTTGGATACAACAGGAAGAGCAGAGCTGAGGATAAGGAGCACACTACAGTTGAACATAACTTTGCCCATAGATGTGTCACCAAGACTAGGTTGAAGCTGAGACAGATAGGGCAGGCCATAAAATCCAACCACAGCCGTGCTGATCAAGTAGCTAGTAACAATGTTAAGGTTTTCATTACACATTACTTTCTTCACATTGCTTTCTTTATTAATGTTTTACTTTCACAATTTGACATTTTTTTTGCCATTACAGCAAACAAACCATACATCTTATAGGCCAAACACAACACCAAACAAGTTAGGAAACTTATTTGAGCCAAAAAAAAAAAATAAAAAATACAACCATCTGTCGTGAATATAAATCCCTTAGAAAAAATTAAGAAAATATTTACTAAATTAAAAATTGTGAAACAGACAGTTGTGGTGTAATCAACATATGCCAGATTCACTGTTTAGAGCTAACTGGCATCCAAAGCCTGGTCATATGTAGAGTACAGTTTCTTGCTACAAGCTTTTATTAATGGACTGATTGCAGACGATCTTTTTTCCAGTTAACTACTAAAATAAAGACTGGTGTATACAAAGCTTCCTGTTTAGTCACATTCATTGTTCAGGCTCACCAAGACTAACCGCAAAGAACTTCACAAGAAGCTAAGCGTTGGTCTCAGAAGACAGACAGCAGTCCACTTACATCTGTGATCCCACCTCTCCAATTTACTGCATCACACTTTCACAAAAGCTTTAAAAAGTCTGCATCATCCAACACATCAAACATTCCCATCCAATACGTCCCATGTATGAAGGGCACTATGTCATACTTCTGCAAAAACTTTAAAAAGCCCATATCTCTCAACATGTCACAGGTGTTAAGGGCACCACATCACATCTAAAACAAACCAGGTTACACCTTCCTAAACAAACATTCTGTCAAAGCTCATTTGCAAAGGATACAAAATGAGGACAATTTCCAAGGCAGCTCCCACTGGCCCAATTGTGGACAGAGATGACAAGCCCAGGACAGTGTCCTAAAGATATTAGGTATCAACAGTCATGGCAAGTTCTCCACTTTAAAACACATAGTGACCACTGAAGTGCTCCAGATTTCATAATGACCATTTATTTCATGCCTACTGAACTATAACAAAACATTTTTATTATTATGAATAGATGCTCTTATTTAGCACAATTTCTTTTGCTTGGCTGCAAGCCTAATGCACCATGAAAAACAAATACTGTTTGCAAAAAAGAACATTTAGAGAAAGGGGAGGAAGAGGGAAAAGGTGCTCACCAACCACTGGAGTCTTCTATAAAATAGTTTTGAAATTTTGAAGGTTATTGTGACGCAGTAGTGACAAGAAATTCCAGACAGTGGCTGGAGAAAGAAAAGTGGCACGTAGTCATATGTAATCAAACAACAGGACCATCTGTATCAATTATAAAAAAAAAATTGCCTGACCTTGGCACCAGTGGGCAAAGCCTTTATTCCAATAAGAAGCAAAATGGTGTTTTGAGCAACGTTTAAAATGCAGAATACCTGCAACATAATATTAGATGATGGTAATAACAATAATAAATTATCATTAGAACAAACAAAATTTCCAATGGAAATTTTCCTATCATGGCAAAGCAGGAAAAGCAGTTGGATGAGGATTATTGTTTGAGCCAATAACTGCTTTTAATTGCCTTCTGGGATAAATAAAATCTTATCCTAAAGACCAACCTGAACAGTTTGTGTTTTTTTCAGATATCAGTAGACATAGGCGATATAAACCTAACCTGTAAATTTCAGCCTCCAAAACCCATCCATTAATTATTAGCTACAAGTCGCACCTGTGATCAACGAGTGCTGATAACACTAGTGCACCACTGACAACATTGCCAGCAGTCAACACCAATCAGAGAGAGAGAGAGAATGAGAGAGAATGAGCGACAGTTTGGATTATTTAGATGCTGACAATCTGCCTTTCTCATGGTTTTGAAAAACTGATACTTTAGCATGAAAAATGCAGGATTTCAACATCTGAATAGTCCAAATTGTCGCTCATTCTCTTTCTGTTTGGTGTTAACTGCTGGCAGCTTTGTGAATGGTGCACTACCATGATGTCGTCCATTGTTACCGGCGCTCTTTCATCTCAGGTGTGAATGTAAAATGGTTCTGAAACCTGGAGAGTGACAAAATATCATCAACAACAAGTTCCACACCTTTACCAACCGATGCCTATGCCATACCCTGGGAATAAGATGGCCTGAAAAGATCTCCAACAGCAGCCTGTGGAAAAGAACCAACCAGAATGCCACTAGCCAAGACATAAAAAAAGTGCAAATGGGACTGGATATGACACCCTGCGCAAACCAGCTGACACCATTGCCAAGTAGGCACTTGACCGGAACCCTCAGGGGAAGAGGAGAGTTGGGAGACCAAAGCAGACTTGGAAAAAAACAGCAGAAAGGGAGCCAAAGGAAGTCAGAACCACATGGGCCCAACTGAGGGAGGCTGCCCAAAACCGCGTCCGCTGCCGAGGTGTTGTTGCGGCCCGATGTTCCTCGAGGAGTAACAAGGAATAAACTAAACAGTTCGCATTTCAATTAAATATACATTCAAGTTAATGATTCAAGTTCATCAAATATTTTTTTTCATTCTAAAAACAATGATGTGCTGCTACCATTTGTTATATTTCTGCTTAAATGTCACAATCTTATATGAAAGGGCATGTCTTGAAGCCTATAAATCAAATGAGTTAAATAGGGCATGTAGCACAGACAATATCATGAATGTGTATCATGACATGAAAGTGAAAGAATGAAAAGAGAATCAATAAAATGACAGTTGTCAGTAGCATAAGTGCAAATGGATCAGTGGGGCATACTGCTCTCTTTGTGTGAATGGATGTATCTCTGTGCCATCAAAAAAAAACACTTTCCCAGTCTGGTTATTATTTTATTAATACATTTTTCTTTACTTCCAATGAGTTAGTGAAAGTGTGTAAAGGTGTAATTTTGTTTTTTGTATTCATATGAATGCTATCCTTGTAATAGATTGTGTACTATTTTAGGTAAATGTCGGTGTCAACTCCATAAAGTACCTTTATGTATACACAAAAGTATTAAGGCATTTCTAGAAAAATCTTTCTGAGCAATGATAATTTACAGTGTAGCACAGGTACTCAGTGATGTCGTGAGTTCACAGATTTTTGGCTGGAGAGAATTTATGAGGTGGGATGACTATGTATACCAGGACGTTTGTCACAGGTCTTCAGCTGAGAGGAGAGAATGTATAAACTGAGGTGACTGTGTACAAGGATGTTTGGTCCTGCCTTCAGCTGAGAAGCTGTGTGCAGTTCTGTTACACTCTTCAGTCATATCACTGGCACTGCCTGATATCTGCTGCTGACATCTGGCTCTGTACAACAATAGCAGTGGCGGGACTGCTCAGTGGCTTCTAGCTAGCCATAGGCAGTATTATTTTTGAGGGGACAATGTCACTGTGTGAGCCTTGAAGCATCATCCTCTCTTCAAGTTGCCAGTGAAATGGCTTTCCCTAGCTACCAGCTTTAGACTGCCTAGAACTGAGTGTTGTACATAGATGGGGAGCAACTATGAGTTCACCTGTGACACTACTTACTTGCAAGCACATTCATGTACTATCTTGACCCCTATAGAAATGCTTACTTTGTGTAATTAATGCTGACATTAAGATCATAGGTCTAACGTATATAAAGAGTTATTGCCAACTGATACACCAATTAGTACTCACTGTAAGGGCTAGAAGCAGTAACATAACAACAGGGTAGACCAGATTCTTCCGCCATGAGGAGACCTGCTGTCGTTTCTCTACAAATCCAAAAGAGAAAAGTCAATCTCCCCTCATCAAATAATTCTAATTACTTTCTGTCAATAGAATTCAAGACCCAAAAACAAAACAGGCAAATCCAGTCTCTATATTTATGTACAACAGCTACAAGAATGAACATAATAGTTACTAAAATTACTGAGGTCTATTTTCCAGTGACCTAATGAACTAGATTTAGGTTTCTAATAAGTCCTTCTCCACTAACCTAGTTGCTGGCGGCAGGACTGCATCTCCTCTAGCTGGAATAACAGGAGGTCTATGTTGGCATGACCATTTGCTATCTGGCCAGGAGCTAGACATAAAATTAACAAAAATTAACATAAAAATAACTTCAAGCTGTAATAACCATTATCAGACCAAGAGGAAAATGAAAAACATTAAACCAATATGGCAGTCATCAAGCTGAGTAGGAACAGCAACAACAAAAAAACAATAAGTGATAGTCATATCAGCTAGCTTGCTGATGATATTAATATATTGGAATCAATAATTTTCCCTCTTTTTTTTCCCTTAGTGTTTGAGTGTTAATTGCTAATGAGATAAGCCTGCCTGAAATATACAGTCCTGTGTAAGCTACAAGGGACCCTAGCACTATCAACTGATAATGGTTCATCAGATTCTAATCTACAACAGTGTATTATATTTTAAAACTGTTCTCATTAACTTTCTTATAACCTCATTCAAGCTCAACATAATAACATCAAGACTGGACAAAAGTCAGCAGTTTAGGAGTACAAGAAGAAGAATGATTCAAGTAACCAATCAACCTAGGATGACAATGTTTCAAGGTTAGGTCATAATCTTATAAAACCTTACCTAAATTTTTACACTGGATTTTGCGCTTCAGATTCTCTTCTTCTAATCTCACAATGTTCAGCTCCTCTTCAATATCATGCAAAAACTGTCAAAAAAACAAAGCAATTTTTTCATATTCTTCTTTGTATATTCAAGTTTGTATTTTCGTGTTCTTACACAAAGAAAGAAAGTGAGAAACAGGAAAAGTAAAATCTACTTATAGTTCTCTTTGTAACTCTAAGAGATACAAGCAACAATGGTTTTCATTCATTTTCTTTCATATATTTGTGTATATGTGTTATCAGCTTATTACTAAAAAGATTTCAAACTCACAGCAACAAACTGACATACACAACTTGCTAAAAGCAATCCTTAAACCATGCATAAATGGAAAATTCAGCAGAAATCAACTATATTCATACACATGCATGTGTATATGAGACGTAACAGCCATGTGCTGCACTAACCATGGTTAACACATTCACATCACACTAAGATCTTCTCTTGTCTGGACAAACACCATAGAGACATGCAAACCTTTGGCTTGACAATAAGCTCCCCCATGACTGTGAACATTCGGGATACACCAAGTGGGGTGCAGGCTGCACAGCAAAAATATTAGTTTCAGTCTAACAAGATGTTTACCATCTGCCTACTAAGCTTTGAAGTAAATACTAATCAAGTCAACTTAAATCAGAAATCCTCTCGTGATCTGTATAGTGTTACTTGTTCTGGAATCCCCAGACCAGTAATGAGTAAGTAAATTGCTCATCCCATAAACCAGCTGTCAGAAATTCATTATCCTTTTTCACATTTAGATCTGAAACCTTGTACTAGATTTGTATTTGAAATGTGTATTGTACTGTAGCCTGACATGCATTACATCAACTGCATGAAGTTTCCCATTTCGTGTACCTCTTAGAATTCTATTAATACTGGAAGAATGTCTCAGGTAAAAATAAATAACTCTTGAATGAAATAATACTACAACAGTAAGGATTAAAATTATCAGGAAAATTAATGTCCATGATTATGAGCATATAAAACAGATGCAGCTGGGTGTTTTAGTGAAACTGACCTACTCAAACATCGGGTCAGCCTCCATGTCTGCTGATTTACCCCTTAACATGGGAAATCTTTTAATCCACTTCAACAGAAATGAATCAATCTAAGTGGCAGTTTTTTTAACTATGTTGGGAGAAGGAAGGTATCAAAGACAACAACTTCTGCCCCCGTTAACAATGCTAAAGTGTTGGAGAAACATCAAACAAGATCACCCCTTATGCATAGTTTTTTTTTTATTAATACTTCATAAAGGCAGCTACTATCTTTAATTTTAGATAAAATTAAAGAAAAATACCTCGTCATCAAGTCTTAACGCAAAATACACAGACAAGAATGCATGTGCATTTGCAGATGTAAACAGAAGAGGTACAATGCTTTTGCACTGACTAAGAATAATGACAATAAGACAGAACCACCACTAGGTGCACGTTGTTATTATTTAATATGTTCCACAATACCTGCTATCGTAGGTTACCTGCTCAAGTTATAGTTTTTGCTGATTCAACCTGTCAGCAGTGTTTTTCTAACCAGAAACACATATAATCAGGATCTATTGTGTTGGTCTGGGTACATTAATACACAGAAGAAATTCCAAATGCTATGCCTGGTATTTAGGAAGTTCATGAAAATGAGAACTGTTTTAAGAAGTTAAAGATAAAAGCTTTCCCAGAAAATGTCAAAAGAAAACCACTGAGAAAGAGAGAATATGGAAACATTAAAAAAATAAATGTCTATTCCAGCAGCTGCATTGTATGCTCATACATATTCAGGGCTTCTGCTAAGGCTAAATTCTTTTGGGTCCCAGGGACCCCTTCTTCAGATTTTAAGGGGTCCCTGTTTTTCGCCCAAATTTGAATGGGACCCCATTGACGAAAATTGAAGGGGTCCTCTGAACTTTTAATGCGTACTGTACGCAATTGTTTGTGTAAGCAGAAGCCCTGATATTGTGTTTGATCAATCAAAGTTATTAAACCAATCTGGATCAGAAAAAAATGAGATACTCACATAATAAAAGCAAGACGCCTATGAATGAGATGAAGGAATAAAGATAAGGAAGATAGATATGCCATACATCTGTAAATAAAAGGATAAAATATTTAATGCACTATTTTTTTTTTGCTATTGGTGACAGATCAATACACTAAAAACAAATCCCACCATCAGTCTAAATGTCCATGTAAAAATAATTGTTAAAACAATGATTGTAAATTATAAATAAATCATTTTTTTATTTTAATAGCTTTGGCTATTACGCAAATTGTGCGGTAAAATGAACATCAGTTTACATGTCTTTTTATTTGTTAGCTATTTCACTAAAGCATTAGGTCTCTCCTTTGCAACACCTAAAAATAAAAATGCATCCATTAATGTATTAAAGAAAAAGAACATCAAAATATGGATAAAACAGCTCAGAGATTATTCTAAGGATTTTAAAAACAAAAGGGCCACAGGTCTCCACAGCTGGAAAAAAAGGGGCATCAAAAGCATTTTTGATAATTTTACCTTTTTCTCTATGTATTTGACATGGATCAGAACACTGCACAACACTTTCAAAATCTCAATGAAGCGGAAGTAGTAGTCGATGAAATAAATCAATACGAAATCTCTTCTTATTAACTGATATGCAGTCTTTCTCCATTACTAATTTCCCATCTGAACAGTCTACATTTTTTATCCAAAGATGATTGCTTACAAATGAAATACCCTGAATAAATAAAAAATCACGGCTATAACTGCCTCGGGGCTTCATCCTTTCAAATTATTTTTGATATTGTTGAATTGTAGACTGCCTTTTGTTCTCTTTTATATATATATATCAAAAGAAACTGAATACACTTGCCAAAACATTGTCAAACTATATCATATAACTTTGACAAATTCAGCAATGTTAATTTATTTGCTTCCTCAGTTCACCAAGTCAAATTCTGTCCTTTTTAAAATTGATAGGACCTGCTGTGAGAAGTCTTCCTCAACCAAAACCATCATCCACCAGTCCACCCCTCTACTGGATGGGTCTCTGTTCATTGGTGCAAGCCTTTGATTTCAACTTCCTGAGCACACCTTTGGAAACACCTCTCAGACATTTTTACTCTCAAGGATGGCAACACTGACAAATGACAAACTTTATTAATCCCACTGGCCAATTATAACCTGGGAACTGTCTTTTGTTTAAAAAAAACCTGCTAGTTATAAGACAAGGATATAGGAGGGGGAAATCAGTGTTTTACGCCGAGCCAGCATCTAAGGCTATATCACGGCAAGGCAGCCAGCCCTGTAAACAGATGCCACATGCAGAGAAAGAACAGTGTGTCCGAGACAAGAACTGAACCCAGGACAGCCAACCTTCACTGTATAGGTGACAGGTGCTAACCGTTCCACCACTGGACTGCCCAAGACAAGGATATGGAAAGTGGTGGATCATAACAAAACATAAAAACAGGAAATATTAAAAAAAACCTTCATAAAGCACATCATCATACATCCACACAAACAAAACCAACAATTCATCTATTGCTGAACAGCTTGGCTGCAAAGGGTGCAAAAGATTTCAAGAGGCTATTACTTCTTCATACAGGCATAGCATTATATTTACTGCAGTTAATAAAACTAATTCACTAGCTAGTGCATGTTCCGACAAGAGCAAAATCATGATCAATGGCAACGACAAAGCAGAGATCTTCATAAAAAGAGTATAGCTCAAAGAGGTAAACAGTTCTAAGTACTTGGAGGCACCCACTTCAAAGTTGGCATCTCCATGACAGAGATGTATCAGGATGGCTACAACAACAGAGGTAATGGATAGGTTGGACAGGGTCTGGCACAGCAGAAGTACCAATGGCTATGTTGGACAGGGTATGCAGCCTGGTTTAACATTAGGTTTACTAATCTGTACGTTCCTCATAGTACCAATCTTGCTTTACAGACGTGAAAGGTAGATTGTGCTTGCTGATATGGAGAGGAAAATCATGGCATTCAAGAACAAGTTTCTGAGGAAATCATAAAACCAATGGCTTTGCATGAGGTACAGCTGCAATACTCAATGGACACCAGGAACCCCTTCTTGCAGCAGTAAAATGGTGTAAATTGGTTAGGTCTGGTCTGGCTGTGTGACCTAACATAACTGTCCTTCAAGGTACCTTGGAGCATAGTTGACACCACAGTGGCCAGAGGAAGAACTGGCTTACAGGCGTGAAGGAGCTGACAAGATGTCCTTTGCAAGACCTGATCACTATTGTCCACAGATGCAAGTCGCAGTTTTTCTCAGCTCTTGCATCTATGTTCTTCCCTCTACAACTGGGACACTTGACAGACATGTTCTAGTATGGACAAAATGCTGGCAGCTTTTCTGACAATTTGCTGATCCCCCAAAATAGCCAAGTTCTTCTACTTAACAACAATTACCATCGAACAGTGTTTCTCAAAGTACTTTGGACCATGGACCACTTTACTAAAGTAAAAAAAATACATGGACCAAGGCCTAAAATCACTCTGTACCATAAATTTCAAATTTAAATTGCCACATTTGGTTCGTTACAATTCAAAACTAAATATACTTTTGTGACAGTAGTATAGCAATGAGTTTACATAAAATTACATACTTCACAAAGTACACATAAAAATTAAAAAAAAAGGAAGTGCACTGCGTTACAAAGGGTAACAGATGACATGTTTAAATGAAATACTCGCAATGTGAGGTAAAGACTTAATTGGTAAGCGACCATTTTATGCCAGCAAGTAGTTTGGCATTGATAAAACTAAAACTTGTGTGAAATAAGTACGGGACTAATTAATGTATCTGGCAATTTAAACATCACTTTGCTGACATATGATGACTGTCAGGACAACCTGACTTATGCTTGCTGCCCACATTTTGAGAACCACTGCCCTAGAACACTATGTACAATCATGCATGTTCAAACTGTTCCTATGATGCTGAACCAATTTCATGCTGTGAAATTTATGGCTGGTAAGTAAAAAACAGTTCAGTGATTGAAAAGATAATATCAATTCTATTGTCAATTGTATGGCTGGTTTCAAACCAGTAAGAGAAAGCCAAAAATTTTGTAACTGCCAAATCATGTCAATGTACTTTTGCAGGCACATGGCCACGCTGGCTCTTATACGATGTGACCTACAGAAAAAATGTGGGGATCACAAAAGGCTAGATCCTAAAATAATCTCTGTGGCATATTTAAGAGGCAAGTGCATCAACATACAGTGATCTCCATATTAAATTTGTCAAAAGTGTAAGACAAATATTAATAGCAGATACAAAAAACAATCAAAATGTGTGCACATGCCTGCAATAAAAAATAAAGACATGCATAATGAGAAATGCATCGGCCCTATGCAAGGAGGAGAAACAAGGACTAAACTAATAATGAGAAAAGGATTATTATCGAGAATGTGACAGAGAAAGAGGAAAATAACTGTCAAGTCTTTAAATCTTACCTACTAGCAGTTGTCTCCCTTTGAGCTTTAAATTCATCGATACATGATATGAAATATTGTGGCCCTGGGGGTTTTACACCTATAAATAGCAGTGAGACAAATAAAAAACAAAGAAAGAAAGGGAAAAGGAAGATACCAAATAGTTGCTGTTTGCTGTAGTGATCCTCATTGATGAGAGCTGAGGCTACCCAGGCAATGCCAAACACCACGACTGCCAGTAAAAATAAGACCATAGCTGTTTCATGCACTCTTGACATTATGCCCTGTAACATAAGAAATTGTTCCCTCAAGAAATGCATGAGAAAATAAATTTTACTTATTATTTTTTTCAATCCAACATAATTTATCTTAATTTGGAAAGCACATAGCCAACTAGTCAGAGGAACAGTGTTTGAGGACAGGTCAATTGCAATGTGGCACAGCATACTTCCTCCGTTGCCCCAACAACTGCAAGTGTATCCAATTTGCCCTCAAGGGTTGTAAAAAGAAAGTGGGCAGTATGGTTCCCAGTCACTTAATCCCCAGACACTTAATCCCCGACACTTAACCCCCTAGATGTTTAATCCCTAAGCACTTAATCCCCAGACACTTAATCCCTAAACTAAATCCTTAATTATAAAAATTATGAAGTCAGCAAAAAATTTAATTGAAATTCAAATTATGCTATTAACTTCAATGTCATTTGAACATCTACAGCATTAGTTAAAGTTCATATAGGCTAGTAAATTTAATGTTCTTTAACAATATATACAGTATATATGTATGCTCGAAATAGGATAGAAAAATAGGCATGAGATCATGTTGTGGCATTGACTGCAAGCAATTCGAAGGAATCGACAATGTCTTCTTCACGTACATAGGCAAGTGCTGGGAGGCATCTGACCATTCCACGTCACTCGTCGTCTTCGTCATCATCACTTCTCATCCCCAGTTCAGTGACTTTGCGTAATACCGCTTGACTTAAGTGACAGTAACATCCCGTTACTCTACATGACTGAAACTTCTCTCGAAAAGCGGTCATCGCAGCTTTCTCAAAGTCTGTTACTATAGTCTCTGGGGCTGCATTAGGCATTAGCTCTCTAACTGCATCCAACAATCTATTATAGGTTGCACTTGATTTATAAAGGATTAAGTGTCTGGGGATTAAGTGCTTAGGGATTAAAAGTCTAGAGGATTAAGTGTCGGGGATTAAGTGTTGGGATGAAGTGTCTGGGGATTAAATGACTGGACACCAGGCAGTATGTGTGTAGCTTACCTGCTGCTCTTCCTCCCCCACCCCAAACAACTACACTGTGGTGTGGGTGTACATTATGAAAAATCTATGGGCCCGTTGTGATGTGGGTGTACATCATCAATAAAACTATAGGCACACTGTGATGTGGATGCACATCATGAACAAAGATAAATGTAGCAGATGAATACGATCACCTTAAGAACTGACCTTTTTAGAGCCTGAGAAGCCCTCTGCTTCAGTGAAGAAGTATGCAAAAGGCATGAGGATGAATAAAGCAAGGTTGGAGAAGAAGAAAATCTGATTCCAAAGACCTGAATACAAAATTTTTTTTTTAACGATTACTAATTCTACAATGAGGCTGATTTCATCTGCCAACACTCTTTACTTTAAAAAAAAATACATAAAGCACTATGCAATGTTGTTAATTCAACTTCACGTTTTCAAAAGTAGTAATGGTAGTATGGTCATGTGTAATGTTAACACACTTTACTTCACAATAAGATACATGCACACCTTTCAGCACCCTACCTTGAATGAGAGATGTGTTCAGCCATTTAACATAATAACTCTTGGGATACAAATGCAAGACTTCATTGCTGACAATTGACATTGGCAGCAATAGCACTGCTCCAGCTGAGACGGAGAGAGTGAATGTGCAGAGCCAGAGACTGAAACAGAAGATGTTCACATCACAAGCACATTTAGCCCCAGCATAGACTGTTGATCAGACGCAGCTTATGAATATCAGTCAGAAGTTTAACAAATTTAAAGATGTCTTCTAGTACTACAAATAACACCAACAAAGAGTATTAATGAAGATACACAGTCAAAGTCTGCAAGAACAGTCAAATAAGATGTCAAGAGTTTAAAACTGAACCTATAAATTAAAATAAAGATCTAACACTACTTTACTTTGTGTGTCAATACTGAGTGATTAAGAAAAAATTATATAAACAGCCATTTTGTCATTATACCAAAAAGATGGAATATCATGCTGCAGAATGTCTAATTACTATTTTGAAAAAAGAAGCAATCACCATTCATCTATATGCATATCTTAACTATGACCAGTTATCTGGGGGACATAATGAGAGACAGCAATGGCAATCACTACATATAAATTTATGTAAATGCTAGCTACTCACAATATTCTGTAATAACTACATATTTTTTATGGAAATATTGGCTACTCACGATATTCTATATACAGCTGCATCTTCTTCACCTGAAATAAAACAAATGAGACAACTGCCACCAACACTTCCTTTATTTTTATAAAGCAAAAAAGAAAAAAAAAGGCCCACCATGTTACATGTTGTATTAATAATAATTAAAGAATTTATTAAGCATCCATTCTTGCTACAGCAATTCATGACACACATATAAAAGAACATGGATACATGTGCATATTAACCCACACACACATGCACTACAAGAAGAGAAAAGGGTAATTACGAAGGGTTCTTCAAAAAGTTCTAAGCTTTACCCAGAAGAGTTGCAGAAACAAGACAGTTTTTCACAATTTTTCTATGTAGCACTCTAGAAGTGTACTAAGTTATTTCTTTGCTTGTGGAGGGTAGGGGTTGAACAGCTCCCTTTCTCACACAGGCTGCATGTGTAATAGCCGGAATTAACTGTCCACCTGTGGGTGCTGGCTACTGGACCTATTGTTACACCAGAAGTTACGCAGTTGCCTGAGCCACTTTGGGAGACCATGACCAGAAAGGGCGGGGTCAGGGTGTCTACTGGCGCCACAGGAGCTGATTAAGGTCATGACGTGACCATGGGAAAAGGGGGTGGATGGTTTTGGAACGTTCGACGGGGAGAGAATAAGTAGTGTAGAGTTCAGAGGGGCTTTTTGATTTGGAAGTGAGAGTGGAGAGACGGTAGGCCAGACGCCCTGTGAAACTATGAATAAAATCTACAGTTGTGCGGCAATTTCAATCTTTGTTGTGTTCTTGTATGACTAGTCCAACCCCTATGTAGCCATCAGGGACTGATGAGTTGCTTATATCTTTATTGTCCCCCTTAACATCAATGCATTTGTCCAAAGATGTTCAAGAATTTCAATCCCATCACGAAAGAAGGTGGTGTCCTGGACTATGAAAAACTCCTTACAGAAAATATGACCTCATCATTGTTTCCAAAATGGCAACCACATAGGTGGGATTTGATTTTACTATACAGGTAAAAGTCAGATGGAGCTAAGTCCTGGTGAGTAAGGGGAACAGGGTAGCAGTTCAAAGCCACAATTGTTTTTTAACTACTGCAACCTGAGAAGAGTGAACAGGCACGTTATCCTGGAGCAAGAATACACCTGCTCTCAGCTTCCCTCTGCATTTCAACTTGACTGCTTCCTTCAGTTGTGTTAATTCTGATGTCCATTAATAGGTTTTTCCTTTTCTAGATAGCGTATTGAAATCACGCCCTTAGAATCCAAAAAAACAGAAGCAATCAACTTGCCAACCAATGTTGCATGCTTGAATTTCTTCGTGGGGTGAAGAACCACTGTGTTTCCACTGTTTGCTTTAAATCTTGGATTCAGGTTTGAAGTGATGAACCCAGGTTTTATTTTGAGTGACTAATCTGCAGTGTCAATTCTTAAGGTCAGCCAGGAAGCGAGTCAGAAGAAAAGTCCTGGAAATGTCAACACTTTGCAGCTTTTGCTTCGCGACAGCATTATTGGGATCCATCTTGCAGACAGCTTGCCCATCCCCAAGATCTCAGTTAAAACAGTGTGGGATGAACCAGAACTAATGCCTATGGACTTAGCTATCTGCTGGACAGTAAAATGTCTGTCAAGTTACAGAGCCTGGTGACTATAAAGGCTGTGAACTGTCTAACAAATGAACCTCAGCACTCTGTTTTATGCTGCTATTACCCTCCTTGGAGGTCAGGCAACCATTTGCTGCTTGGTGGACAAAATGCATTTATAGTCAGTTTCCTCGGTAAACCTTCAATTTGTGACCTGCTCTGCCTATAAACTCTCCTTTTAACAAGCTTACAGCTGACATGTAGTACAATTACAAAAACTATAATCTAATTACTTAACTGCTTATAAACAGAAAAATAAAATGAATGAAATAGCCTTTGACATAAATCAAATATGTAAAAACAATTATACAACAATTTTCTTATTGCATCCATGGACATGCACAGCACCAAGGTGTTTATTAATCAAGACCCACCTATTAAAATGTATGACATACCTGCATACATATCTTCATTGTCAGCCTTCCTTCGAAACTGGCATATGGTAATGTAAGAGCTGACATACAATAAAATTAAGAGCAGTAAGGAAATCTGAAAAAAAGAGAAAAATCAATGGTCAAATATAATAGCTTAATTCTTTTTAACCCTGCTCTCATTTATTTTGCAATCAAGACATAAATCTATAGTGAGTGAGGGTAAGAAAGAAATAAAGATAAATTAGTCTTAACCAGAAACTACAGAACTAGTCCCACGGCAGTACTCCCAACTCACTCACTCCACTATCATCCATGCACACATGCACATGCATGAACAGTCAGTACTATATAATAATAGAAATCATTTATAAATATTTATAAATCTGAACTATCTTCATATGCATGCATGTATCAGTATCCTTGCAAGTATCCTTTTTATAACTGTATATGAAAATCCTAGGTTTCATGTAACTGATCAGGCCAAAGGAAAATACAGATAAAACTTTAGTGACCGGCACAGTATCAGGATTTTAAATTCATGATAAATGTAAATATAATTATTCCTCTGGAAAGCTTAGTTAAACAGGCTA
Organism: Pomacea canaliculata; assembly: GCF_003073045.1. Classification (NCBI taxonomy): domain Eukaryota; kingdom Metazoa; phylum Mollusca; class Gastropoda; order Architaenioglossa; family Ampullariidae; genus Pomacea; species Pomacea canaliculata. The sequence goes on along the minus strand of NC_037591.1, from coordinate 43,620,028 downwards.
GTCAGATACTGGTGAAAGAAAACCAATAAACCTATAGAAATATGACTCCCAATGTTATCTATGCTGCATGATTAAGAGATTTGGCAGAGAACTTTTAATATGTTAGGGTAGAAGGAAGCCTGGTTTTTTCAGTAGCACTTATAATTCAGTAGCACTTATAATTACTCAACTTCTAACATAAAGCCATGTGTCCAAATTTTAAAAGATGCAACTTATCGTCAAAGACACACAGTTTGCCCTAAACATTTACACATAAGACATAATATATCAATGGATGAAGGTGTGTTTCAGTTATAGTTTGTTTTTTTTCCATTGCGTAAATGTCTATTAATTCTATGACTAAACATACTTAAACTGTCTATGCATTACATGTTGAAATATGCATCAAATTAATATCACTTCCCAGTAAACTCTCATTCGAAAGACTAGCACTAAGTGAACGCCAACAAAAAAAAAAAAAGTGGGGTAGCTGGCACACAACGTGGCTTCCTACATAAGCGCTGCTAGAATATTTTCCGGGTGGCATTGGTCTAGTACTACTTCCGGGAAAAAAAAGGCGAAAAATGTCTTTAAAAAATGTGTACGTTCTTCAAATTATTGGCAAAATAAAAGCAGACGACAACTGGAATAGCTTGCTTGCAGTAAACTCATTAAAACTAAACACTAGATTTCATACTTTATCAAACAGTTACACAAAATTGCAATATCAGAATTAATTCAGAGTAGCTCCAATATTAAATGAAACACATAAATTAAAATAACTGCTTTAATCATATACTTTCCAATGTGCTCTGTACTAATTTACTGTGCCTGAATCAAGCTCGTCTATCATCCATTACTTACTATGTGTTCTCGAACAGCGTTATGGAAAAGTTGCTCTTGTATCGTAACTTCTGGGTCGTCCATTGTTGTCTATTTCCATGAAAGATCGAGTATCTAACAAAGCAAGGAGACTTGAAGAAAAGTGTCACGCTTAATAATAAATTTTGTCTCGCCTTTGAGTTGAGTTCAGCACATTGTTGTCATTCCGCCATTTAAAGAAACCCTTCCCACAATCCTTCGTAAAGTCGTCTGCCGAGCTCGTCGGCTGCTGCACAGTGGGTTTGAGCTATTCTTCTGTTTCTATCATTGACTATATAACATCTATTTTCCGTTATTAATGTGAGATTATTAAACTTGCTCACATGAATAAATTTTGACAGCAGTAATTCACTGATATCAGTCGATCAATTCACTGTAAATATTCACGTTCGTAAGTTTGGGTGGTGGTGGGGGGGAGAGAGTTACACTTATCTCCCCTTGCAAACAATGGCACGTGTATGATTTCAGACGATCGGAGCTGGGTGACTGTGAAGTGATTGCAGTGCGACACGCAACTGACGAAACTGAAAAAGACATAGGGGTTTTTAAAAAGTAAAAATACTTCCTCACGTTTTAAAAAAAATTCATTTTTGTTGAGTAAATTGTGGTCTTAATTATGTTTGACTCTTATTGTGAAGTTGCGATCGAACGGTCGGGTATTCTAGATCGAGTTTCTTGAATCCTTCGCACCTACATTTGCCCCTCTTCTCTTATAATACAATATCTCTAAGTGGACGCACTTTTTTGTCAAACAAACCAACCATCTAGTAAAATTTTCTTTTTAACAGCATATGGCCACAGGACTTTTGGTTCTTGTGCAGCGAAACAATGGAACTCTCCCTTTCCATATCCGCCACATACCCTCTATTGCACTGAAAACGCACTAGCTCTTCCGTAAACATTACTCCTAACAACCTTTCCCATAATGCTAGTCCTTTTTCACACCCTTCCTTTTGCAATATCATGTTACTCTCACCTCTTATTCTTGTTATTTGGTTCCTCTTTAATTGTGTTTTGTGTATTTGATTTTATTCTTCGTTTAGTACTGTTGTTGATTCTTTTGTTCATATGTTATTTGTTTTCCTGTCCCCCGTATGCTGTCCATGTTTCCTTCTTGTTCTTAAGTGCTAGGAGCATGCTCCTTAGGAGTATGTGCTTTACAAATTTTACATTTATTATTATTACATTTACAAAAATTGCATTGCAGTAAAAAATGTCAGGTTGTGGCACACAACATCGCTTCTTGCTACTGTATGGATCACAGACTGGGCAGGCCAAAGCTATTGCTGAGGAAATTTGTGAACATGCTGGCCAGCATGGCCTCCTAGCTGAACTCCACTGTCTAAGTGAAACGGACAAAAAGGTTAGTGAAAACAACAAATGATGAAAATAGGATTTCCAGTAAGGACTAAAGTTAATAAAAGTCTAAACATGAAAAATTAACTGATTATATAGAGAAAGAACTAGAAAAGCAGATAGGTAAAATCAGGGCCGTGCTTAGGGGCAGGCAGACGAGGCATCTGCCTAGGGCCCCGCGCTTCAAGGGGCCCCGTGCTTTTGATTGATATAGTAACTAGGCATATGGAAAACCATGTGATCGTGGCGTGAGGGCCCCGCACATGCCCTTTGCCTCGGGCCCCGCAGGGGCTAAGAACAGGCCTGGGTAAAATGATAAGAGCGTGGAAGTGCACTAGTTTGATATTCGTGTTGTCTACAGACTTCGATAAACCCAGTTGTCAGGAACGAGTAGTTGACATAGAGAGGGAAAGTCATTTATTTATTCATTTGATTAGTACCAGCTGACAAACAGTTATAATGATCTTCCAGTTCTTGTCATCAGGGGGAGCAATTGCATAGTCACAGCAGCTCATATACCTTGCCACATAGGCGTGTGATGAACTGGGTGGTGAGCAGATCCTGCCTGGAATGACCAGTCTTAGAGATCTAGAATATTATGGGTGACCCAGGGTTAATTCTTTTTCCTTTGATGCCCTAACACTTCATAGGCTGTTAAAAGTAGCATATCTTTTATAATTGTGCCTACATTATAGTCCAATTGTGTCTACATCATATGTCCACATTATAGTCCAATTGTGTCTACATCAAAGTCCATCGTATTCAAGGGGGTAAATTTACTTTCAATTTGGGCTTTTAATTTCACCACAATTGTTAGATTTTGCAGCTTCCTTAAGTCACAGTTATTTTAGGGGCTTTGCTGAGTGACATCTCACCATCAACTGCAACTTAGGCTTGTTAGGACAAAGTTATTGTCACTGCCTACATTACCTCCTGGGTATTACCTTGTTTTGGCCTTGTTAATGGCGGATTTAAAATATCTAGACAGAAGGATGAAGTCAGTTTGGTTATAGATAAAATCATCCTGCATTCTTTGCAGGGATGGAGGGTGCTGGCTAAGATAAGCCAGTAGCTTTGTGCAAACTTTAGGAGTCTGAAGTCCTGTCATTGGTTTCCCATTGGCCTAATTTATCTGCTGTTCCTGGCTATTGCTAGTCTAGGCTGATCTTGGCATTCCAGTCACTGAGTACAGCAAGAATTCTTTTCATGGTACTGTCTTTATGACCATTTCCAGCTGTTTATAAAATTCCTTTACTTTATCATCTCCCTGAGTGGAGACAGTTCAGTGGCACAACGGTTAGTACCTGTCACCAATACAGTGAAGGTTGGCTGTCTTTGGTTCAGCTCTCATCTGGGGCATGCTGTTCTTTCTGTGCATGTGGCATCGATCTGTATACAGCGATGGATGCCTTTCCATAATATAGCCTTAAATGCTTAAAACACCTATCTCCCTTAAAACACCTTCATCTTCCTGAGCAGGTTTGAGTGTAGACTTGGATAGTGGTGACATGGTCAGATATGGAAGAGAGGCAAGTTGAGATGACTGAGCAAGTATTGAGCATTCGGCTTCATTTCACTAGCCACTCGGTGGGTGTTAAGAAGATAAGGCAGCAAGGGAGAGATGGGCACTGCCCTTACATATAGCTGTTCCCAGAAAACTGTGCTCCCTCACTCCACAAAGATAGAAAAAATTAGGAATTAACTTTTGAAAAGAAAGAATTGCAAACTTATAGAAGATCTTCATTTAAGAATGAATATTTACTGGCTTCAGAGTACAAATGATTTTAATTAAAGTGATGTTATAGAATCTGTCTGTTACTAGTATTGTTCAGTTTCTCTGAAATTTTCCAGTTCAGCATAGAAAAAGAAGCCTGCATTGTTCTTGTTACATCGACTACTGGGGATGGTGAGCCACCTGACACAGCTCAGAAATTTGTACGACGCATCAATAAGAAAACACTCCGTGATGGCTTTCTGGCTCATTTGAACTACACAGTTTTGGGTTTGTTTTATGCTCGATTTCAATTTCTTAGTAGTTTATGGAAAGGGTTACGCTCAGTTTTCCATATTATAGGATCTGACTCAGATCATCAAATGCTGCTACTATGATTCATAGGGACCCTAAATTGTTCTTTGTGTTTTAAATACAGATCTTGTACCAAAACTTTGATCAGTGTAGGATTTGATCAATGTTAAATATTTTCACATCTCTCTTTCCATCAAATGTTATTGCTAAACTTTATACATGGAGCCTACAATTGTCTTTTGTGTTTTGATTATAGGTCTCGGTGATACCAACTACACCAATTTTTGCAACAATGCCAAAAATATTGATCGACGACTGCAGGAGCTAGGAGCCAAAAGATTCTATCCATCAGGGTTTGCAGATGATGCTGTTGGGTAGGTTATTTGTTTGACAGTTGATGGTGCTCATGTCACTGTCTTGTCATTTTTATCATGTATAAACTTATGGTAAAAGCTTACAGAAGTTGCCCATTTTAAATTACTTTTTGACTCTTAGTCCATTCAGTGCCACAAATAAATATTCTTCAAGTAAAATGGAAAATCATAATATTCTTCAGCATATGGCAGATGCCCCAAGATTCCCAGTGTTTCTCTTCCTGTTTAGGTCTTTGACTGCCTTTCTTTTGCTGCATTTGTTCGTGCTTATTTCTGTTCCTTATTGTACCGAGATCATGCTGTTAGCCACTTCATTTCTAGCTTTCTACTCCTGGTTGGCCAAACCAATGACCAGGCAGTAAACAAAGTTCATCCAGCTCACTCCCCAACTCTTCCTAGCTTAAAACTATGTTGATTGTGTTTCCTGGCCACTTCACTTTTGCTGTGGACAGCTTCTTGCTAGAAACTGGCTGTTGTTATCCTTGTGCTAGAGATTGTTATGCGGTGCTCTTGTTTTGTTATCCTTTGTTGCACTGTACTATCATTCTCTGTGATGCTGGCTGTCCTTTATCATGGGACTCAGGTTGATGAAAATGATTTAAGCTATGACAGTCACTACCATTTCAGGATAAGTTTTAGCTGAAAGCAAATGTAAGGCTGGCAGGTGAAAGTGCTTTGTTGTCACTCCCCCATCCTCTTTCAGATCTTCTATTTCTTCCTTAAAATTGTGTCAGTTGAAACAACAATTGAATGCATTCAGTTTATCTGCAATATCCTTGTTCTCTGAGTTCTGATCAGAATTATCTCCCTGCTTGCCCTGGTGCCCACTCATCAGTTTTATTCCTTCCCAGACTTTCGTCATATTGTGCCCTAGAAAATTCTCCTTGATCATTTATATATTTATCCTTTCTCTCCTTAATGGCCCTCTTAAGTTCATTTTGTAATGCCTTGTGTCATGTCATGTCATGTCATGGACTGCCTTCAGTGCATTCCTGAAAGCCTGCTTTCGTTTTGTTTAAAACTCCCTCAGTACCCTTTGTCACCCAAGGCTTGTTGTATTATTATGAACCAGGTGTCCGTTGCTAATTGATTTCATTGTCTGCTTAAAGGTTGGAAGTAGTGGTGGACCCATGGATAGAGGGCCTGTTCCCTGCTCTTCAGAATTTTCTACATGTTGACCCAGCTGTGTGCATCACATCAAGGGTTGTGTCTTCAGCCATTTCAGCTGCCTATAGCACAGACATTGCTGACTCTGGAAATGAATCTAAGCAAGCTCAGAAGCAAACAGAGGCCATCATAGAAAATGAATCTTTTAATGCCAAGACATCTGATCACAGTGATTTGAAGATTTCTTCAAATAATATGTTGATTGACAGCAAAATGAAAGAGAATGCTTTCAGTGCTGACATAAACAATAGCATGACTGTGAACAGAAGGAAATTCACTGATGATAAAAACATTTTACTGTCTGGTGTAGGGCCACAGGTTTTATCAGACAGTGAAGGAGTGAAACTTGAGGATGCAGTAGACTTGATAGCCAGTAATGCTGTTACAGATACCATTGACAAGAAAAGTTCAGCAGAAAATGCTGATCAATCTACCATTGCGGAGGCTGAAGCTGAATCAAAGCATTCTTCTTTGCAAACATCTATACCTCCATTGTCAGAGAGTTCCTTGACCTTGCCTGCAGTGACTCCTGCATTTCTGGCTGCAGAATACTTACCTGCTTGATAAGGTATGTGTTTGTTGTTGTATTTGATTCTGTGTGTGTTCATTTATAAAGTAGTTTAAATGCTGGAAAAAGGAGCATGCAAGATAAAGACAGCTTGAGTGCCTTCCAGGAGAGTGAGTATAGCAATAATTCCAAATATTTACTAAACAATCTTTCTCTTTATTAAAGGAATTATAAAATCTTCATTTCTTCTTGTAGAATAGATCAGGATTCCAGAAATACACTGGTTATTCCACTGGTCTCTTTCAGAAAACTGTAGAAATATTTTGATGAATGATGACCAAGATAAATCTAAGACAGTTGAGTTTTAGCACTGTCATTGCTCATAACTGAGAGCTTAGCAAGCGAGTTATTGAAGTTGTTGGGGTGTTGAAATATTTGTATGACCCTTGATGTTAATCAACCTAGTTTTCTTCAGACATCCTCAGCTTCAACAAGGTGCCCTGAAAGATGGTTGTAGACAGTGTGTTGTAGTGAGTCATGTGCAGGCTTCTGATATTGTAATTTTGTCATAAGTTCTTCTGGGGCCATCCCACCAAGAAAGGGATTTGCCCTGTTTATTCATTAATTTTATCTTCAAAATAAGGAAATTTGGAGCAGTTTTCTCAATCCTGAATTATGTTCCCTATGCCCAAGTCTTTCTCCCTAAAGCAGGATATTGCATACCTTCCAGTATTAATTAAAACAAATCTCCATTACAAAAGTCTTCTATATGATTGGCAGCTAAATAGGTGTGAAATAGGTTAACACTGCTGTTGCTCATAGTCACATTTGTTAAAAGGACATTATTCATAATGTAATCACAATTGAATAACCTGGTTTTGCTTGTGTGGCAGGATTTGCCAAGAAAGCTTGAACAGCTACCCTGGCAAAACAATCTAAAGCTGCCATCTGCTGCCTGTGACATTTTTATGGCAAAAATTGTCTCAGCCAGGAGACTTACATCAAGCGATGCTGCAAAAAAGACATTGCTGATACGACTGGATGTTGGAGTAAGTTTTGTAGTTATGCTGACCAAAAGATCATATGAGCACAGATAACATGATGATGTTAATTTACTTGACCTGTGCCATTCTGAAAATAAAATGTTAGTTTTGCCAGCTGTTATCCTAATGAAGGAAGTCTTTGTCAGTGTTTGGTTTCTTGTTTCTTTGTGGTCACAGAATAAAATTGACTATCGTCCTGGGGATTCCATTTCTATAGTTTGTTCTAACACACCTGATGATGTCATCCAGATCATTGACAGGTATGAGTACTGCATGATGTGCTTAGGCACACTTGTTTCTGTTAACATTAGGTTTTGCCAGATAATGGTCCTTTGTTTAATGGGGAAGCTTTACATGCATTAAAATTCAGCTTGGTGAATGTTTCTTGTGGTTTGGATCTTACATGAGTGTATTATAGGATGATTTGTGTATTTTATTAAGTTGAAGAGTTGTTCATATGGACAAATTAAATATATACATTTTTCACTTGATAATTTGCTGTGCATTTCATCAGAAGATGAAGCTAATTTTTTATATGCAGTAGTTTTACTCGAGCATGATGCTAACTTTTACTTTATGTAGTGGTTTTGAATTTCATGCCCAGAATCTTTAACTGATTTTTACATTTCCATGCTAGTCAACCCCAAACACAAAGTCATATCCAGGGTTAATGAAGCTGCTGCTCATCTTGCTTGTAGACTTGGTCTTCAGGATGTTGCAGACCTACCCCTCAGGCTTAGTGTTCTGCCTAACACTCAGAAAAGAAGGGCTGCTGTTCCTGGATACTTGCCTGAAGAGGTGTCATCACTTCAATATATTCTCAGAAACTGTGTAGATATTCGGGAAGTTCCAAAAAAGGTTTGTAGTTTACAATTGTTGCAGTGTCACTTAAATATCTAGAAGTTTCACATAAAGGTTTGTAGTAGTATGCAAAGTTATTATTCGAATGTGATAAACACACACCAAAGTAATAGGTTTCTTGTTTTAGTTCTTCTAAAAAGTAATGAAAGTACCAAAAGTAAAATGCACCTCTGTTAAGCAGTGTGTTAATGAAAAATGTTCCTTAAACAAGTCACTCAACAGCAGTGTATAGAGTTCGTGTCTTATCATTTATACTTAACCCCCTTAGCACGACATAAAAATATAACATTACAATGACTTACCTATAACTGAAGACTGTGAAGATTACAATGGGTGAAGTCTGTTTTTTATTATTGCTGCTCTGAGGTAAACATTAGACAAAAAATACCTATACATGTTTGGAAAGGAGAAAACTTTAACTTTGCAATAAAAGTAATGAAATTCACCTTCCTCGTGCTTCCCAACAAAGCCACGATCGTGGCTCATCATGCTAAGCGGGTTAACAGCAGTGTATGGACTTAAGATCTTATCATTCAAACTTAACAAGGAGGTAGAATGCTGATAAAGCAGCAGGATTTAAGATGTGCTGAATGTGTCTGGATTCAGGCTTTGCTTAGAGTGCTGGTGGAGCACACCTCCAACCCTGGAGAAAAGCGACGTCTTCAAGAGCTGTGTAGCAAAGAAGGAGGAGATGATTATGCTACTTTTCTGAGGGGTGCAAATGTTTCACTTCTTGATGTCTTGCGTGCTTTTCCATCCTGCAGCCCACCTGTAGAGAGACTACTAGGTACACCTTGTATGCAGAATTAAGTATGACTTTTCTGTGATCATGATTCATTAAGAACCACTTAAGTGTGCAGAATATTGTGGCTGCTGAGACATGGTGAACAATAGACACAACTGCCTGCTGAAGGTCTGGTGGGGTGCTTTTTTTTTTTAAAGGAATGAGTAGTGCTTGGTGCAAGATGATATTTCCTCAAATCTGAGGAATAATGCCCTGTCCCCACTTCCTTTCTGTTTTGAAAATACATGCCTACAAACCTGTGCACAGATACATGATACAAAGGATATAATAAATCCAAATTATAAATTCTAATTATTTAAGGTTATATATTTTTAATATAGCCTTAAGCTGCCTTAGTTTGTAATTCCTGGTGCCACACCTTCTTTAGGCCCATACACATGCATGCTGAGACAACAATTACGTTAACACTTTTACAAGCTGCTTGTTTAGCCACCAACTAAACATCATTTTTCAACTACACATATTCAACTGAACTGTGGCTGTAAAACAAAAATGATTTGCTGCATTTGTTGGATGTTTTTGATTCTGCATAAGAAAACATTCATTTCAGACCTGACTAAATACCTACAATGAGTTAATGCTAGAAACCTACAATGAGTTAATGCTAGAAATAAGTTTTCAGACTAAAAGAAAATTACTTTTGGGTATTTATGCTTTTAAAACAGGTTCAGATATTATTGATTTCAGATTGGTAGGTAACCTAATGTCACATTTTCCCTCCTCAGAGCACTTGTCTCGACTGCAACCCCGACCCTATTCTGCCTGCAGGTAAAGTACACTTAAACCTGTTTAAAAGATCAAGGGTACAGAGATTACAATCTCTATGATTAAGGTGATAAAGTGTACAGAGATTGAAATCTGATGTAGGTATCTCTCCCCTCTTCCAGCCTAAAAGAATTACATTTACAAAGATCCTTAATTGATGATTAGCATGAGCATGTTAAGCCCTTTGGCAATATATGTAAAAATGCTCGTTAATAACTTGTAATTTCCAGGTTTTAATGTTTTGTCTGCCCTTTAGCTCATGTAAATTGCCTTTTATATAGCCAGTGAACTTCCTTTGTGGAGACTCTTTGTTAACTTGTACAGCATTTTTCATATGCCTCTATTCAAAAATGTATATATATATATACTCTGATGTGTTTCCTTGTACATGCTACTGTGTAAAAGGTTTAATATTTTTATAATTGTTTTGCATCTTTTATTTCTTTGTACAGACAGTTCTCGTTTTGTGTGGACTGTTCTGCTATATGTCGTAATACATATTTTTCTCAGAATTCTTTACATGAAGATGGTTTTGTGTAAGCTCTGTCTCCTTTTCTGGCCCCAGTATTTGGAATGGCCTGCCTCTGTCTCTATGCACATTGGACTTGGTACATGCCTTCCGATCTGGACACATCTTTTTCGGAAATACCTACTGTTACTAGTCCAACCTGTTGTCCTTTCTCCCTCATACTCCTATCTCTTTGTTCCTTTATGTTCTTGTATTGCTAACCAGTGCATGTTTGTTAGTGTACTTTGTACTTGATTGTCATGTCTACATCACATGGCCTTTCCCCACTGCCCCTGGTCTTTTGTGAAGCACACTGAGCTCGCCTCAGTGTGGGGAAATGTACTATACAAATCCTATTGTTATTATATTATCTTTTATACTACCATATTATCTTTTAATTGTGAGTGATTTTTTTTTATCTTGTTGTCTGTTCTTTGTATGACAGCTGTAGGGACTGGAACCCTGGCCATCTGGACATAGCATTTAATGTTGTAGAGATTCCTCCTACTGCCTATCAAGTTATGTCTCGCAGGGGATTGTGCACTGGCTGGCTTGACGATATCACAAGGGACTTGCAGGACGCTGAAACAAACGCTGAGAATCACCGCTTCACTGAAGACTTTTGGGTTCAAATGACATCACTGCACCTATCGGATGTACAGGTGGACACAGATTTTTCAACCATCTCATAAAGGCAATTTGTTTCACATTCATGTTTTTAAAAAAATTTCAGATTCTGCATATGACTATAGCATACTCAGACGTGCACATGTGGCTACACATTTGTCTACTTAAGATTTTTGTTCAGGTTCCTATCTTTGCACGCATCAACCAGAATTTTCGACCACCAAGTGATCTCTCTACTCCCATAATTATGATTGGACCAGGAACTGGTGTTGCCCCCTTCATTGGCTTTCTGCAGGAAAGAGAACTGCTAAGAAGGGAAATGGCCAACAAAGAAGAATATGGAGAAACATGGCTGCTTTTTGGCTGTCGAAGCAGGGATAAAGACTTTTTGTTCAGGTATGTTTTGTGTTTTAAATATACATAATGTTCATGTCTATAAACTGTTTAAAAAGTGATCAGAGTGTTTACTTGGCTAAACTATCAGATGCGCAATGAGCCAGTGTGGTCTTTATCATCTCCTTAGATCAGAAATTGAAGACTTTCAGCAGTCTGGAACCCTGACCAGATTCCTGCTGTCATTTTCTCGAGAGGAGCTTCATGATGGCAGTGCTAAATATGTGTATGACAACCTCCGAACTGCACACCCATGACATTTTTCATTTGATTGATGAGAAGGCAGCCATTATTTATGTGTGTGGAGATGCAAGGAACATGGCTAAAGATGTCAGTGCTGCTTTCATAAATATACTACGTGAACAGAAAGGTAAGTATGTTATGTTCAAACTGCATTAGTGAGGTAGAGTAGACATATCTTGGCAATGAGATTTTACCAAACACTCCAGGGTTAATTTGCACAAGTCTGTAGTCTACCAGAGGCAAATGTTTTATGATGGATTATACAAATGTTTATAATGATTTATACAAATTTATTTATTTCAGGAATTGCTTTAATTATCTTTTTTTTTTTTTTGGTTTTTTTTTGTCACCACCATCTTACAGGGAGACCATGTTAAGTGAATTAGTTGCTCTTTTATGTTGCTCTAATGTTGAGCTGCAAATGTTTTTTTTTAGGTCTGAATGAGGAGGAGGCAAGGGCTTATCTAATGAAGATGAAGATACATCATAGGTATCTTGAGGATGTTTGGACATGAGGCCAGACTGAAGAAAATGATGACAATTTTTTTTTTTAAAGTAAGGAATGGAGAGAAACTTGAATTATGATATTCATCATGGATTTTAACATCTTCATGGCATGGAAGTGATATTACATTGATCTTGTGTGTTATTGTGCTTAAATGTTTATGTGTACTGCTTTGTTTGAGGGTAATACTCCTCTAGTTTTAATCACCCCGAAAATTTGCAGTCTTTTCCTGTAGACTGAAATCATTTATCAAAGTATACTTACATGTGCATGATTATTGCAAATCATGGAAGTTATGATATTATTTGTGTGTTGTTAAACATAATTATAAACTGTCTTATGCTGGACTTTTTAATAATAAAAAGACAAATAATTTGGAATGCCAGTAAGCCTCCACTTGGTTTTAGAAATGAGAATGTTGAAGCTGCTATGGAAAGTAAAGAATGAAAGCTTTACCATATACATATCTGGTCACAGATGTAATCAGCAGCTTGAAGCTTTCTGCTTTGGTGAAGAGTTTACTGATCACAGTTTTACAGCCACAAAATAATAACATTAGAGAAATAATTTAGGACAGATATATTAGATCCCAAGGGGTTGGGAGCTGATGTAGAGATATATAGTCATACCAAATAGGTATATTTCTAGAGGGTAGTTAGGAAACATTTTTTATTGCGTACTTTAGTTTCATGCTGCCATGAAAGTCTTTTGACACTGACCTTTGCCCGAGGAAGTTTGTCAAAACCACAATATAGGATACCAGATGAACATTGTATGTACAATACAAAGAGCTCAACCTACACTGAATACAAAATGACAATGTAGAATACCAGATGAACATTACATGTGTAATACAATGAACCCAAGACCTACACTGCACCCACACACTGAATGAAAAATTACAATGTAGAATCCTTGGATACCCAGAACCTTAAATTATAAAGAGTTTTGCATACAGTTTATACAGAACACTCCTGGTGAACAGAAAGCCAGTAGCCGAATCTATTAATGTCCTCACACAAGGCCATAGCACCAGATGCTCATCTACTGCAGATGGAAGACATGACTGGAGGACATTCAACAATCCTATTGTTTGTCAGTTCACAATACAGCAGTTAATAATGTTTCAAAACTTTCATGAAGCAATGGACTATCTGACAAACAGGGACCAGAAGATGTGCATACTATGAAGCATCTGTAGTGTTAAATGCACACGAGACACGCTCCGAGCGGGCCGGTAAATTTAACTCCCTATTGGTATGCAGAAGCAAACTCTACTTTCGCGACATTGTGACACGTATTGATGACGATGCTTGTTATTATGTCGGGTTGGTTTCTAGCCATAAACATTTCTGAATGTCAATACACAAAAGCTATCCATAAATTTTGAATGCGAAAGCAGGTTGCCGATTCCTTGGGGGAACTTTGGGTTTGAAAACGCAGATCTATATCAGTGGTATTCATCGACATTTGCGGACGAGTTTAATTATCGTGTAACTTGCTCGTATCAAATTGCTCGTATCTCAAAGCAATTTTCCCCATTGAAATTGTCATTGAAATTGCACATTTCGTTCCAGCTCCCAAAAAGTCACCACCTTCAGTTGTTTTTGTTAAGTGTTCATATCGTGAATAAGAAAAACTGTGTATTTACAAGAAACCTTTAATATTATGATGACATAACAAATACATATTCCTATAAAAACATATTTAATTCTTCGTTTGTGGAAGTGTGTGGGATTTTCTGCTTCAGCAAATCACCGTAATCGCATCGTGCTTCTCTAAAAAAAAACAAAACATGATGCTGCCGAATGCTGTCACAAAAAAGTTAATCAGGTTCCTCCTTGAAGCTGCTTCTCTGTCACCCACAGACAGTCACAACAGAAACCACACCCTGCCAACATAGTAACTTTGACATTTTCCTGAAAGTCAGAATGTCAGGAGACCAATTCAATCGCTCTAGAAGATTTTTTACTTGTTAACACTAGCTTAGGAAATAAAATGTTTTATCACCTGTTGAGCACAGTAATATCATTAGGCTCTGTTTTGATTGCAGGCTAAATGTGTACATGATCAGCATGTTACCTTCAGCTGAATAGTTTTTCAGTCACAAGCAACATTGAGCTCAGTGCTCACTTTTTTCCTATATCTGGTTTTAATTCTGTCCAATAGAACAGTTTGAACCATACTGTCATCCTTTCTAAGGTAATTGGTGTAACACAGAAATTTGGATTATCAGCAAATTGTCAGGAAATGTTTTTTGTCAAATGTACAAAAGCAGCAAAAAAAAGCGGGACTTGACAACCTCTGTCAATGCTCAACCATAGATTAAGTTGTAATGGTGTGACATAAACGAATGCATGTTCTTATGATGCAACTCAAATATTGTAACTACAGTTTTTTTTAACAACAGAACTTCCCAAGAGGTTAGTTGGACGTCATTGTTAACTACTAAAGTGTGTGTTATGAAAAAACTGTTAGAAACGCGTATGCAACATGCAGGGCGCCTAATATCCGCCCCTTGCATTGTTGGGTCAAAAATCCACTGTGTTGCAGCGGGTAGTGTGCCTCTCTCGTCTCAACCATGTGCTCTATCTCTTGAAGCAAAATATGCTCGAAAATCTCGTCCCAGCGCTGTATCTCAAACAACTGTGCGTATGTCAGGGATTTAACTGGTAAGAACTCTATTGACATTGGATATTGATGATGGGTTTCTACCTACTGTATAATTTTGAATATCGAAATAGAGCAAGATTATAATGCTAGTTTTTAGAACCATACCACCATAACAATGATGGCTGGCTAACCAGCAATTACTTTTCACTTTTCATAATCCTTCACAAAACCAGCTTACATTTGACAAGATAATGTTGGCAGGCAAGCTTATTATAAGTTTAATATTATTAAAACATTACTGTAAGGCTAAAATGTCTTGTGCCTCAAAGGGCACCTTGCCCACTTCTTAAACTTTGGTATCTGAGATGCACTTCTAGACAATCTTCTTTGACCTAAACTTACAGTAAAATAAGCCTTCATTATTTTGAATATGCCAATCTCTCTGAAGCAGGAAATTATCAAACATGAAATAAATCTGAAACTAACATGTAAAAATGTAAAAGATACAGGTTAAAGCAGGCTGGATAACTTGCCAACTGCATGAGATTACTTGCTACAGCAATAAGACAGTGCAAACACCTTAGTGACTGAATATTTCATACAAACAATTGGTAAATGACCAAAAAAAAAATTTATAAAATACCAGTGCTAATACCAGATTTGTAACATTTATACAATATTTAGAAAATAAACCCCACTAATGCTTGTCCTCACCATTGACAGGAAACTGTAGTGTCATTTTTCCTACTTCGGTTTGAAAGGATGAACATGTTTCTCCCATTCTTGTTGGAAACCAATAAGAGACGACAAAAGGCCACAGAATGCCCCCAACCCAGAATTTGCATAATGCAGAGAACTCAACGGGATGAATAAGTCACAAAAATCTCGCCAAAAGGTCAGCTGCATATTATGCTTTTCGATCTTGAACTGGCTGAGGACCTCTGGGTGAGATCCAGCACTTTTTTGCTGCAACATCTCAGCCTCTACCTTGGCCTGTAGTCTGGTGAGTTTGATCAGGTCAAGGATTGTGGCTGATGCTAGGGCAATGAGCCAAGACCAGGAAGACCATTTGTTCCATGTAGCATGGTTGATCTGATGAGGGAAAAGTACAAGGAACATTTTATCTGCCAATATTGATCAATTAATTAATAATAGAATTTGTAGGGCACACTTCCTCATGGGGCTGCAAATTCTATATGCTGTGATTGCAAACAAACCCACGGAGACAAACAGGAGTCAAAAAAACGATTTTACCAAAGCAAACATAAAATGCATGGATGAAAATGAAGAACTGAGAGTGAGTAGAAGAGCTGGCTAAATTATAAAAAAAAGATATTTATTAATAAGTGGGTTCTGAGATCATCTGTGTTTATCTGACAGGACCCCGCCACTCCTGCCTATTTTGGGTGATGGTGAGCAGGTCCTGCATAGGATGACCAGTCCAGTTTTTGATGTTTGTATATCAGTTATTTACCGGCAGGCTCGTCCCACGACGAAGAAGAAGAAGAAGAGTCAGTTTTTTCCTTCAATTACCCCTCCAAGGTACCTTGAAGAATAATCTTTTACAAGGTGTCGTGCCGGGTCTCATGGCCGAAGAAGACCAGCTTACTTTGCTTGACTGCTGCTAGCAAAGGTTACTTTGTACAAAGTCATTGGTTTTATGTTCTCTGTATGAGATCTAGAGTAGCCTCTTCAGGCACTTGCTCTCAAACGCCTGGATTCTCCTCTCCATATCAGGCACTGGTCCCTGGAGATGCAATGCCCTGGCCGGTATTTTCATCATGGACAGCTGTCACCCAGATGTTAACATGCTTATTTTCAGTTAGGGTTTATTCTCATAATCTTTATCTTTCCCAAGGTTGCCCACAAGGAAGTGGGACCATTTTAGGTGAGACGTTTTCTTAGCCTTCATCTTTCCCATGATTGCCCACAAAGTTGTGGGATCACTTTTCCTTTAGTTCTGAAGGTGGAATGTGTCTTCAAGCATTTACTATTCCTTTCCACCATGAATTTCATTTGTTTTGTCATCTCATATTTCAAAATACCAGGAATGCCAGGCCAGGTTTTCTGCTGATACCAGATTGCCTCTCTCTGCCCTTAAGTCATGTTCCAGAAAACCAACAAGGATCTTGGCCTTCACCTCTGTGCCATTACTCAGCCTGGCACACCAGGGTTTGACACTATAAGTTTTATAGAGAATTTGCAGCATGGGCATGCCTTGTCCTGTGGGCTCTGGTGGTAGCCTTTCTTTTGTAGTTTCACTGTGAGCTTTCAATTGCACTCAAATAGTAGTCATCCACACATATTACAAGCTATAATCTTGTATGCAGTTAATATGGTAGCCATGAACCCACAGCCCAGGTTGCAAGCCTTTGACCCAGATGTCTTACACATCCAGATCCAACTACAAGCTTTTAAACTGCAACCACTTTGATATTAGATCTGGAATTACAGTGGCTTTTGGCACCAGACTTGCACTCCAACAGATCCCCATCAAAGGGTTTAAAGTTTAATCATTGCAGTAACAGAGCCTTAAAATAGCTCCATATTGCTATTTATCATCAAAATGGGACTTCATAAGCCTGGCAGAGATCAAATGGACAATGTTTGAAGAGGCAGCAACAAAGACAAAAAACTTTGGTACAGTGAAAACCAAAACAAATAATGGCACGAGATTCCTTGTAAGCAAGGAAGTGGTTGGAGCTGATCAGCTGATCCCATGTCTCTGGCAGACTGATTTCCATTTGCATTGCTGGCAGACCCCACAATATCACAATTATTCAAGTGTACACCCCAACCTCCATACATGGCAATCACAAAGTGGAGGAGTTCTATGAACAGATGGAGCAAGTCATAAGGGCGGTACCATAAAAGGACATCCTCATAATGATTGGGTATTGGCACACAAAGGTTGGCCCAGACATATCACCGGTGGACAAGAACAGCTGACAAATTGTGCCTAGGTAAATCGACAAAGGCTTCTAGAGTTCACACAAAGCAACAAACTCATCAAAGCCAATATTCTTACAAAAAAACACTGAGGCTAGAGACCAGGCATTCCCCAGAAAACTAAGATAACCAAACTGATTACATCTTGCTGCCAAGACGCTTCAGGTCCAGCATCATCAAGGCCCAGATGAGGCTATATCCAGGTGCAGGTATAAATATCCACCGCAATCTCTGAATTTGAAGCTGAAAGTGAAACGCTGCACAACCAACCCCCAAAGTTCAAGGAATGGACTGATCACTCCATGCAAGAATTGTTCCCCACTGCCCAAGACCGGCCCAAATTGTATCCCATGGTTACTACTGCATCACCGCTGCATCTCATCGGGTTCTCCCTCTCCCCTGATAACAAGTACCAGCAAGCTAACCCCACAGTTGCTTTGTAAGCAGCTGGTACTGGCTAAGGGATGGATAATGATAATAGTCTATCTTGGGAATAAGAACTGACAGCACACAATTCATATCTTCAACTAGAAAGCACATGTCAACTGCAAGCATGTGGACACACGATTACTAGCTCTGGCTGGTGCTTGCATCATGAAATGCATTTGCCCTGAGATAATATAATTTTTTTTTTAATCTTTTAATAAAAGCACACTGCAATAAACTGTGAAATTTTCAGACTCATGTCCCACTGATGCCACCAATTAAACTATCATAACATGAATTAAGGGCACTCATTATGTGGGTTCCTGCACACTGTCAAAATTGAAGTAAGAAGCAGATGGATTTTCGTGATACCTGGCAACTAAGAGAAACAAATACAAACTTGTATGATACATTGGCAAGGCAATACAAACAGTGCAGTGGGAACATCCTGAAATAATATTTAAAAGAAAAAGCTAATTCTCCAACAAATCACATTCTTACTAACCTGAATAATGTCCACTTTGCCAAACCATATTATGTGGTCCAGGATAAGCCAAATGGCCTTGAAACCCTGAGCTGACACTCCCAACAAACGCATTAAGTGATGAGGTGTTGAAAGTGCCTCAAGTGCTTTCTGACTGAGTTCCAGACAGTTGCCCATTCGAAATACTGCACAGTTCCAAGCAGCATCATATGTGTTCAAAGTCAGATATAATGGTAAAAGTGCATGGCTCATATTTTTTTAAAACAAAAGCTTACTTTCTTTGACAAACTTACATTTCCTTGATAAAGCCAAAGCTGCTTCCAGTTTCTGTAATTTCTCCTCCAGTCTGCTGTGACCAGTTTGCTGTGACAGGTACCACAAAGCAAATCTGGATCCATATTGTACTGTTCTGCAAAACAAAAGTGTAGCTAATATTTATTCTATAACTTGAGATTACTAAATATATAAAAACATGCATCAGTGTCACTTATTAAGAACCAGCAGGGATAAAAAGCATTGTGGTTTGATTTACTGAAACATATATTCACCAGAAAATCAAGAAAGGACAATAAAGCTCCAAGACAAAGAGTATTTTCCAACACATCGACCACATTCAAGATAATTTTTGTTTTGTGTTTCATTAACCCTTGAGGTTTCAGCTCTTATCTCAACAGCCCTCAGTTTCTTTTTCCACCAACAGAAACTCCTTCAATAACACTTTTTTTCTTGAGTAGCATTATTTCATCTCACTCCATTTGAAGCAAACATCATGGGACCCTGTTTTCTCCTATGAACTCTTGGAAGGTAAGCTACATTGCAAATTGTTATGCTACAATGCAATCTTCTTAAAAGACTAAAGTTCTAAACCCACAATGGCATCTGCCAGTGCTGCATCCTTTCTCCACTCTTGTACTGTCTCTTCATGAATGACTGCATTTCCTTTCAAGAATCCACTTGGATGGTGATATTTGCATTAATAATATGGTTAAAGATTATGAGTGTGCCTACTGCCAGGTGGTTGATCACCTGATGACATGATGCAATAACAATAGTCTGTGACTAGCAGAACTACTGGCTGAAAATCTTCCCTATCCAGGCATGATCTGTGCCTAGCATAGTTTGTGCAGGGTGCATAAGATAGTGGCAGACAAGTCAATCCCTCTCAGTCAATGGTTTATTTCATTGCATGGCCTCTGAGGAAAGGTAGACATATCCAGGCTGAATATCTTGCTTGAGAAAACAGTTTCTACACTTAGGCAGTAACCTCTATAAACTTTGCTCAGGCACAATTCAGAATGTTAAATATATATTTTTTGTGTGCATGTAATGGTGACAGTGAGTGTGTGATTGGTGATACTCAAGAAAATGGTAGCCATCATTAAGAAATATTTCTCATGCAATATCGCTTGCCAACTAAACTATTGTATATACTGTGCTCATGCTTCCAGGTTTGTCAGGTTTCCTCAACATTTATTTAGTTCAGCGACCAGAGTATGTTTTTATCAACCTTTATGTGCTTTTAAGTTAAAGTGCATTTTAGTGCCTGTTGCAATGCACTTTTTGCGTTACTGTGCACTATTAATGTGTTACTGTAACTATCAGTTTTAAAACAATGTAGTAACCATGTTACATGTACTGTTAATGTCTTACTGTCCGTGTTATGAACTATATGCTACTAGTGTTCGTGATCCGAATTCTGCTACTGATAGGTGCAAGACAGTCTCACCTGTAGATTTTGTCTCTTGCTTGTGTGTGTGAGTTGAATTTGACAATTGCCTTTGGAAATGACATAGAAGACATTCTGGCTGTGTTACAAAATCTCAGCAAGGAAAAACATTCACCGAAATTTTCCCCTCTTTTAATCTGTAGCAGACAGCATGTACTTTGGCATCAAGGGATACAACTCGTACAAAGTTAGTGCCGCACCGAAAAAGCACTACATTTAACAAGGAAAAAACAATATGGGGTAAGTTAAATGTAACGCTTATAAATGAACGTTATAAAAATTTCTGCAAAGGACTTACACTCTGATTATAAATTAAAAGATAATTATTCGAAATTTCAATTAATTAAAACGAAAATTTAACTATTTAATATTAACAAAATACTGAAATACTTGCTACCTATTAAGGCCCCAAGAGATGACTTAAAAATATATAAGTACATTTTAGGATGTCTTTATTCGTTTACTACATATAGATTTATATACATTCAGTCCGCAGTAAATGGTGTCTGCTGAAGGGATGTGAGTCACTTCAAAGCAAGTTGATGTGTTAACGCAGCTGATATTCTGTGAAGAATTTCGAGATGGCGGACCGAAAAGCAGAACTTGAGCGCAAAAAAGCTCGTTTAGAGAAAATGCGCCGTGAAAGGAAGGAAAAGGAATTATCTAAGAAGGAAAAAGGGGTAATCCACTCAAAACCATCGATTCGTTAGCATAATTTATCGCTATAGTACACAGTGCTGATGTATTGATGTTACTTGCCGATTTTTTATGTTTATTTCACATGTTGATATGCAGTGAGTTTTATCTCTTGAATTTTTGAGGGAGAGGGTGGGGGATTATTGAATATTTGTTTATCTTTCAGTGGGTGTTGCAACATCGATTCTTATTACTTTTTCTGCTGAACATGGGACATCTGTGCCCATCCAGTCACACCCAAAAGGAAACATAGCAAAAAAGCCTTCGGACGTGGGTTAATTGAGTGGTAATATTCGAGACCAGCTGCTGGTGAAAGACTGTTATATAGCAAGTGCACTGAAATAATCATAAGACTTGCAAAAGCGGTAGAATATGCGCATTATGAAGACAAACATTGCAAATGAATGTCAAGCCAGAAAGAAACGCCAGCTATATCAGTAACTGAGTAGACTGAGCTTGGTACAGCTTTCTTTTAGAGTAATTGTCAAACGGCCATTGCAGTTGTAATGAGACCCAATGTCTCAGGTAGAATCCTCATGGTCTACACATACACTCGATCTTTAGGTAGACACTGGGTTTACACTTTAGGTTACACAGGTAGAGCTAAGCAAATACTGTGATGTCACTCCATTTTTCTTGCATGCTTACCCCAGTGGATCCAAAAGAAACTTAAATATCCCCATTACCTGGTTCATTAAAGGCAGTTCATTAATGGTACACACAACCACACCTGAACTTCATTCCCCTATGTTCAATAGGATCAGCCTTGAGATACTATCATTACTCCATAAGAAAGTTCTGCCCAGAAGCTTATAGCACTGTGCATTCATCCCCTTAGTTAGGAGAGAGACCAGAAAAATATTTTGAAGTAATGCAGTTGGTACCTACACATTGGCAGATTGAACAGAGTAGGGCATGGAGTTGTGTACGTGCTTTTAGTGAACCAGGTGATAGGGATTTGTTTGTTGTTGTATTAGTTGAAATTAGATCTGGGCTTTCCTAAAGAGCACTTGTACCTGAATTTATGATGTGTAGCTTGTCCAGTCAATGTGGGAGACAATATCTAGGATTGCAGGGAACTTGTTCCATAGACAAATAAAGAAGTCCACAAAAAAGACAACAACTGCAGTCATTCCCCTATTCTTCACTGGGGACGAATAGGAGCAAGAAGAAGAAGGTCATTCCCACCATGCCACAATGGTGAAGACTACTAAAAGTCATCTGCTAGATGTTTTAAATGCCTTATATTATGTGGATGACATCGATATGCATGGGGCTTTTTTTCTCATCAAAAGCTAACATTGCTAGAAATTTAGAAGGAAAAAATTTTATGAAACCTATTGCCACTAAACGTAAATTTCTTTTTTCTCGAAGTTGTGACTATCCAAAACTCAGTTCTGGATAACGTTACAAATATACATCAATATGACTAGCTTTAAGAACTGTCTAGGCAACATTCCAAAACTTTTATCTTTTTCCGCTTTGACGGGCAATTAAGCATGCCTATGAAAATCAGACTCGATTTAAAATTGCTTTGAGGGAATATTAAATAGACTGCAAGACTTGGGCAACAATAGCCAGTCCTTACAACTACAGGTGGATAAGGATGATAATAACATCTACTTTGTGAGTTTCACCCTACTAGTGGTAGGTAATGGTCATGGTAGCATGTGCCCATATATAATGCATTTGTTCCACATGTTTAATGATCGATTAAATGTTTTGCTATAGAAAATGGCGATTGAAGGCAAAACATAGTGTGAACTAAAATCTGCATCAATTCCCTCTTGCATATTCTTGTGCTGGCAGAAATATATGGCTTAGAGCAGCGGTTCTCAACCTTTTACTTGTGACACCTCCCTGACGAACAAAGGTATGTCCGCGCGCCCCACTTAGCAGCAGTGTAAGCTAATTTCACTAATACCGGTATAAGAAACTTAAAAAATGACCACCTTCTCGCCCCCTTGTAAGTACGTCGCACCCCCCTGAAGGGGGCGCACCCCACCGTTTGAGAACCGCGGGCTTAGAGTATTCCTGTATGTAGTCGTGGTTTATATTTGTTCTGCCTTCCATTTTGTAGGCTTATTATTGAGCCATTGTGGTTTTATTGCAAATCAATCATAGACATGTTATTTCATTTTGTCAAAATATTTGTCAAGCATTTCTTTTAACTTTGACAATCGGAAGCAGATATCTAGTCCTTGCTAAATTTGATAACATAAAAATAAAATTGTAAACAAGCAGTTGCTTATTGGACAAGATAGGAAAAAAAGGTAGTTTTCATTAGCCTAGAAAGATTAGGTACTGTGTCATGCAGTGCTTCACCTTGCCAAGGGCACAGACTGAGGAGGGAGCTCTACCCTGTCCTGCCATCTTCATAATCAGGTGCCTACATCTGGTAGTTGGGCAGGAGTTTCTCACTCACAAGCCTTCGATCTTGAAAACCACAAACATCTGCTCCATGCTTCTGTGCACTCACTACTAGGCATTGGAACCTTCCATTTAGACAAAGACTATAAAGACTGATGCTGCCTGAATGTCAAGCAAGCAAGCATGTGCATATAGTTTTAGACATGCTGCTGTGCTGCAAAAATAGTTCATGGCAAGTAAAAAAAACGAAAGTTGATAGTTCTCTAAATAGGATTTTCATTAGTATTGTGTTATAAAACTGTTGCCTTTACTGTTGTTACAGGGGGAAGACTTTAAGGAAAGTAAGACTTCTGGAGATTCAAGCATAGATCCAGATGAATTACTTCGCCAATTTGGTATTGCCCCCACACCAGGTTTTTGCTTTATGTATTAAAGTTGTACTATACTCCTTTAAAAAAAATTACTTTATTAAAATAAGATTGAAAACCAATGAAATGGCTAGATAAATGAAGAGAGCGTGAAACTGCTGTGACTACTTGAGAAATGATAAATTTTGTTGGCTTACATAAATAGGTGCAAAGCTACACAAACTAGTATGTGACACAATGGGAATATGCTTTCTTTAATTTGTTAACTCAGTCGCAGCTTTTGTAACCCCATTTGTGTATGTTGATTTACAGAAAGCACTTCAGCTTCTCCTGTCAAATCAAGTCCTATCAGTCAGTCATCTGTGGACACTATTGTCACATCTACAAGCATCAGCCACACCACGTGAGTACTTGTTTGATTCAGAAATACAGTGATGGATGTAGCATAAAGATCACTATGGGAAGCTACTATTCCAAATATAGTCATCATATTCCTGGAAACATCAGACAGAAAAGACTTCAGCTCACTATAGCACATGCAGCGTGCGTGCGCGCACTCACACACATCATCTCTATCTCCCTCTGTTTTTCTTTCTCACTGTAAATCAAACATCATTGTATTATACACAGAATAAAGAGTAGGCTGTGCGTCTGTGACTGGAATACCATGGTGGCCTTCTGAACTACAAAGGTGGAAGCCAATGTTGATTTTCACTTAAATCATAAAGAGAGGAGCACATACAAAAAGGAATTTGCTATAAAATCTTGGATGGACAGGAGCATTAAATATCCTTCACTTTTAGTTTATAATTTTTTATCTTGTAGGTTTCTTTTTAAAGCTGATCTTGAACTAATATGGGGGATAGGTTTCTATTTATTTGCCAAAAATACAACAGAAATTGTAAATTGTGCAAGTTAATTTTGAATCTTTGTCCTATAGCCCTCGCAAAGTGCGGCTCAGTGTAGCTAAAGTGAATGAAACGAAGTATACCTCCTCGGGAAAGTGTGTCATATTCCAAGGAGACACAGACTATCACAGCAGAACCTGTTGACAAAGATGGTACGTATCTCATGGCTTACCTTGTAGATTTTGGACATGTCTGTTGTTTACACTACAGGCAACTGATAAAATAATTTTCATTGTAGAGATCCATTAGGCTTTTTAAAAAAAGTGTATTGTTGTTTGGTGTGTTTTAACTAGGTTAACTGGTGTGTTAATATTATTGCTTTCAACATTGCTAACATTTATGTTGGTGTCCATCCTTTTATAGATGGTCTTTGTGTGAATTTTAGTTTAATCCATTCTGTCCCAGAAAACAGCATTAGCTACTGTTTGTTTGGGATTATAAGGTATTGTTATTAATATGCAGCTACTTATCCTGTTGGATGAGATACTGTTACCAGTCCAGAACTGTTAGAACTATTTATGATTTCAAAAGGTTAGATTGGCTTTAAAAAGTTTGCAATTCAGAGAAAAGCAATAACTATACTTAGTCAAGCATTCTAGAACACTTTTTCATTATTCCATTCCTTTTTTAAATGCAAGTTCCCCACTGTCAGGATGTGGAGATGGTGGATAGATGTGGGCTAATGTTCCCAAATTCATTTTACATTGGTTTTATAAGCATCATTGTACCATGTTATAGTTTCCCTTCACTCTCCTCGTGTATCAAACCATTTCACACAAATGCAGAATGTGACTGCAATATTCCATTGACTTTCTAACTGCTTACATCCATTAAGGAGTATGCTTGACCATGTGCCATCTTTGAAATGTTAGAAAATTTTACAAGTTTACTAGAAAGATATGTTTCTACAACTTTCTACAAAAGTGGAAATATTTTTTCTTAGACACATTATAAATGTTTTACAAAGGTTTTGCTGTTAGATCGTTTCCTGATTTGTAGGCTTTTTTTTTTTTTTAAACTCCATTGTAAAATCTTTTGGCTTTATCATTTACTCAATGCATAATACAGACATGCTCACTCAAAAGCTTATTTGCATTAAAATATGGGTGCTTTCTTTTAAGAGTATCCACACATGCATGCACACACTCATCTGTGTGCAGTGTTAGATTGGTTAGGCTAGTCCTTGCTTTTATTATCCCTAGCCACTAGAATCTACTAAGTCCTTTGTTGGGAGCATCAAGTGTAGAGTTCATGTGCTTAAACTGAACATCTGAACATGAAAAAATGAAGTTAAGGATGTAGATAGACATTTCCAGAATTATTATAGGCATCCTTTGCAATATTCTCATATTAAGAAACAGGAGACTGGTGGGGGTGATGTTTATTAACAGGATTCTAAAATTGGCAGGCCTTGATTCTGACCAGTGTTCTCTGCATTTTTAAGATGGAGGGAAGGGAGTGGTATGTGTGTGTAAGAGAGAAAGGGAGAGAGAAGGTGGGTGTGTACTTTAAAGCACCTTCCCGTGGTGGTTATGTTTATTGACAGATTCTAAAAGTGGCAGACCTTGATTCTGACCAGTTGTCCCTGCATTTTCAAGAATCATTCCTTAATCTTTCTGTTGGGTAATTGATATTGTTGAACTCTTAGGATTTGTTGCTCATTTTGCAGCAGCAACAGCGATTTCTTCCTAAGCAGTAAAAGTTCATTTTCCTGTTCTCTATCTTCATCTATTCTATTCTATTCTCAGCCATGAATATTTGGCACTATTTAAAGCATAATCATTTGGTTATAAGCATAAAATGCTAAGTAAAGTGGAAACTCATTAAAGACATCTAGAAATTCTTGTACTTTTGTTCTGAATACATATTGCAACATTACCATACTTCAGAAAGTGACTAGCTCTCAATCTTTGTTTATAAATGAAGAGACACATCTGGGAAACAAACTTACTATTACAGATTTAAAACCTCAGGGCAAAATCTGTGTTTTAGCTCCTTTCCTTTCACTTAGTTTAGCAGAAATTTGTTTTTATGGTCTTTTACCAATGTGAAAGGTATAAAAGAGGAAAAACAAGATAATTTATGGTGCTCAGGTTGCTTTAATACAGTCTCATAATTATAGGCATGCAACTAAAGCAGTTTTAACTATAAATTTATTTCTAATCAAGAGGGTCACAGTTATCTAGATTTTTATGCGTAAAACTTTTTATATTTATATCAGCTAACTAGAATTAAAACATGCTATTGATATATATACATTTAATTTACCAAATTATTGCGTTTGGTGTTTAATGCCATGCCAGCAACAATAAACAGGTAGAACATGGCAAGGTGTACTGTGATACAAGTCACTTTTGTTTGACTTAAAAAAAAATGTATGCTACATTTTGAAGTTTTTGTATATTTTACAAATTTCTTATTTATGAAACTAATTCACAAAAAAGTATTTTGCTTATATTGCCATAAGGCTTAATTTTATGTGACTAGAGTCATCTTTAGATTTATGGATTTCAGTTCTTATTTTGTGTGTAAACTTTGGTAGCATAATACCTTGTAACTATTTCAAGCTTAATCAAAATTTCAAATACTTCAAAAATATAGCGTAAATGTGATTTGGTTTTGCCTGCCTTATAATATTGCGAATTAGTGAGAGAATACATAAATTAGTATGCAGTCTTATCGTGTTTCTTACAGAGCTTTTCTGATTCATGGTCAACTTTTTTTTTTTAATGGGGAATGTGCACAGGCATACATTTGAATACCTACTTTTAAAAGCCCAAGAAAGACATCTTTGTCCACAACACACCTTACGTTTCTCATAAATTTTGCACTTTCTTTTACCATTCTACCCTTGACTGCTGATGTATGCATCTGTTTGCAGACACAACACACTTGCATGCATCCAGGTGTACACACAGCTTGTTAGAAACTTGTTTATTGATAGTATGGTGCCATTGTTTCACCATCATTAGGCGGGAGATACGGGGTCAAGGGTCACAACTGTAAGTACCAGTCCATCTGTAACTTGCACAGTTTGCTGTTCACTTTCTAGTAGGCTGTGCTTTTTGTGATTTTATTTGCTTGTGTCCAGTTCTTTTGTGTTTGAACTTGTAGAAATATGTAAATCAGTGACCTGATTTCTGGTGCTACCATTATTTCACAGTAGTGATGTGTGTTGTATGCTGGTTCATGTCGTATTTCTATAGCCAGTGTCTTGTGCTACAAAGAAAACATTTACCTGCCTTGCGATTATTCAGCTGAAGTGCAAGTCATTCATACTTCTGCCCTTTTCAGGGAACAGAATCCTTTATGAAAAGTTCTTGGTGTGTTATGTATATAGGCATCAGATATTTGTATAGGACTATCAGATAATATATCTAAACTTTATATAAGGTTAAGAAGAGAACTGTTCAGAAACAGTGTCTTCTTCTTTCTATCTCCAGTACAATGTGTTTTTCATCGCTCTTGGGCTGAAATGCATGATAACATGCATGAATGTTTGCATATAAAGGCCTGTTTAAAAGATCTTAAGCACATTTAAAACATGTAATCTGCACATCCTTTCTAAGCATTATATTCTAGACGAATTTTCAGTGTCATAATAAAATCCTTTTTGCGATGGCTCTGTGAATTGTATTTAGTTGAAACTGTATATGCCTCTCTGTCTATGTGCTGTGTGTTAATGATGACTCACACATTTGAGGCATGATTATAGATCCTCTCAAGACACTTGCAGTTGTTAGGAATGTCCTAGGTCTGACTACTTTGAGAGAACTGGTAGCTTGTGCATATGAGAACCTGGAGAGACTTCATGTCAGCAGAACAGTTTGTAAAGAAGATTAAAGTTAAAATGTTTGGTCTGAGCAATTACCACCCTTCCTTAACAGTTTGTATTGGGCGGTTTAAGTGCAGGTGTCAGTAAATGACCATAATTTTGAGAGAAATAAACAAAGGGAAGGGGAACTAATCACATTCTTGTAAGTTGAAGAGACGAACATGCACAGTAGTACTTTATGAATCACTATATTTTGACTATTTGGGCATTCTGTGATTTGCTAGCATTAGTTTCAGCTTTTACTATTTGTTATTGTTGCTGGTCAGTGCTTTTTTATTGTTGCTGATGGGTGATTAATGTTATTGTTTTTTGTCTCTTGTGCTGTCATTCATCTGAATCTTTTTTGACAATAGCTCTTACATTTTTATAGCTTCCTTATGTGCTGGTCGCTAGTGGGTGGCTTCCTCACAAGATGATGTTCATTATGCTAGAGTGAAGCTGGTCAGTGTCTTACAAGCTAATGCTCATGATTCTGGAATGTAACAGTCTGATGCTTAACAGATCTGCCTTCTCATTTCCCAGCTGAAGGACTATACTCTGCCTTTGTGCTAATGGCTGCAACTAAAGTTTCAGTCAGTACTTTGTCTTCATTAGTTTCATCTCAGCCTTCCTCTTTCCCTAACATTGTCCTCTGTAGCATTGTCCTCATTGATTTGAATGTAAATCTGTAACCAGCCCAGCAAGCAGGTTTGCATTGTCTGGATCAAAGAGGTTATTAGATAATGTTAGGTAGAATTATGTGACTGTGATGTAACGGGAGCTGTTGTGGCTAGCAGCATGTTAAGAGCTGGCAATTTTTCTGGCCAAAGAAAACAGTTGATCCATGGGGATGCAGTCAACAGTGATAGTAACTATAAGCATGCTTGCAGTTTATGAGGTATGATTGTGCATTCATAGTCAAAAAGCTTTGAAGACCTTACAATTTTATTTGTTTATATGGAGATGATTGAAAAAGAACCTACCTAAACACCATTTTCCTTCCACAGATATCCTTCCTCAACAGCGCACTTCTTGCATATCAGCTAACCATATTGCTTTTTCTCTTAGTCTGAACTGTAGTAAAGGACAGATTTCATGACAATACCTTAACTTTTCTTATACAGTTCACACTTGTGAATTCAAACTTCTTCCTAGCTACAGCTCAGTTGTGTCAATATGTCCAGATCAAATCCTGTATACCAGATCATTTGTGCACTGGAGTTTGTAAAGCACACTGTACTGATTACTACTTATATAAAGCACCTCATGCTCAGGCTGTTTGTGTGGTGTGCCCAGTCTTTTGAAATCTGATCACTTTTGTGAGTGCCATCATCACAAATTTATCCACCAGGGTGGTGACACTTTTTGTCATGGCAAATTTCACCTGACTCTTGTAATGTTCAGTTATACATTGTTGTAGTCTTGTAGGGTTCTATAATGAAGCCTTCATAACTGGAAAGATAAGTAAGTGATGGAATTTTGAAGACCAGCATTTTTTTAAATATCAAATGCTGAGACTGTCAGCATTCCCTGAAAAAAAACTCTAATTATTTGACTCTTAGAAGTAGAACTGAGCCAAAATGCAGTCCATTGTTTGACATTGTTGTAACTATCCTGTCATTTGTTCATGCCATCAAAGCACGTGGACCTTTGGATTATTACGGTAAGTCTGTTTCATGCTGGCAGGCTTTACTTGCTGCGCTTTTTCTTAATGGCTCAGTGGCATATGGGTTTGGGTTTTCCAGGTATTTAAAATTTTTTAACCATCTGAGGACTTGACAGGACATATTAGTAGGGTGGAAGAGTTATTTTGATACTTGTTTAATATATTTTTTCACATAATATTTTTAAATAAGTGCACCAGTCCAAATGACTTTTTTCCGTTATTTCCTTCTTTCACTCAGTAAGGACAAGGGGTGTTGTCAAAGCTTGATGTGTGGTAGCTGGTCTCTTGCAAGTGTTAAAACTGCTATGACGGGGTTAGAAAGTGTGCAATTTCTAGACCTTCCCTTTGCTGTTCTTTGCATTGTTGTAGTAAGTGCTTCTTTATTCTGTTCACTGGTGCATTTTGAATGTCATTATGTTCTTTTATTTGTATTTATGTTTTATTAATTTATTGTGTGGATTTTATTGTTGGCTATGGTGATGCTTGCATGCTGCCACTCATGACAGAGCCAAGGTCATGTTAACCACTAACTGCAACATTTCTCCTGCAAACATTTAGGTTAGGTATGTCTCCAAATGTCTTCAGCTGACGGCATCATGCTGCATGTCAGTTGTACTTGTGATTGATACTTATTGTTATTCATCATTTCAAAAAATTACATCATCTTGCAATACCTTAAATGTAGATCTTTTCTTTGGCTCAGTGAAAACAGGATGCCTTGCAATGCTTCCCTCCAATCCCTACCAAAAACAAAGCTTAAGACCTGAAAACAACTACTTTAACCGGTTGTGTGGCAGCATTTATGGTTCATAATTTTTCAGTTGAACATAAAACACTAATACCCTAAATATGCATAGGTATCCAGAATTAATTAGTTCTTGGTGTTGGAAAACCATGACCTACAGACTGTTTGGACTTTGGATAGCATCCCTGCTGATCCATGTTTTCCAAAAGTGTGTGGTATGTCCTGAAAAATAGTTCACATACAGTTTATGTAGCAAATTAATACCAGCATCCCCTCTGAAACAGGTTTTCATACAACTAATAGTTCTCAGGTTCTCAAGACAACACAACATCTTCTGGAATGAGAGTTCCACCTCCCCATCACTGCATTCTGCTCAGTTTGGAATGTGATTTCTTTGCTGTGTCATCACATGAATGATTAACTGACAGGTTTAAGCAAGCCACGGATGATTAAGAATTGTTATGTGCTTGCATATTTAAAAATTGGCTGAAAGGACCAGTATGTTTGTTTAGTGTTTTGGAGATCTCAGAGTAAACCCAAACCTTGGTAAAACTTAAGATGAAGATTAAGTGTCTTCACATGTTTTGTTTAGGATAAGTGATTACACCCCTTTCGACCTTTTGGCACCAGATCTAAACTAGGCACCTTTGTGTTCAGTCAGATTATTGTATTGGTTTTGTCTTTTCTTACGGAGCAGGCCAGTGGTGCAATGGTTAGCGCCTATCACCAATACAGTGAAGGCTGGCTGTCCTGGGTTCAGCTCTTGTCTCAGGCACGCTGTTCTTTTTCTGCACGTGGCACCGTTTACAGGGCTGGCTGCCTTACCGTGATATAGCCTTATCTTTTCTTACCTTTACAAAAGACAGCTATTAGCTGGGTGTGAAAGATCTAAATCAGGCAGTGTGTTCTAACACTAACCCTTGTTAGAGACTCTGTACTGATAATGTGGAGATTTATGTTGTGTGCAGACATACATTGCTATGTCTCCCATTTCTTGCAACGAAGAAATGACACAAGTCAATGTGATACATTTAGTTTTTTTCACATCAAAAACCTTATAGATGATTGACACATTCAACATAGAACAAGCTGCTGGATCTTTTCTGTTTCAGTGGATTCTACTTCTGTTTTTGTGTGTGTGTGTGAGTGCCTGAGTGTGTGCAAGCATGTTCATTCATGTGTGTTGTCTGTTCATGCACATTTTTTTTTCTTGCAATAAATTGTTAGTCTTGCTTTTTAAAAAGTTATATTTGTCACTTTTAGTTTTATTCCAATTAGTGTTTGCTTTTTTTTTATATTAAATTTGCCCAAACCCTTAACATTTATGTTAGCAAACCTACCTGTAGCTGAGGAGCATCTTTAAACCATAGGTATATTGTCCATGCAGAAGAGCAAAAATTTTCATTATAAAATCACACATAAAACAGAAAATAATGTAGATCCCACTTTTTGATATTGGTAGAAGCAGGTGATTTTCATTGTCGTACTTTACATACATGTTCTAGATCATTCCCTATCGGAATCCAGCAGCTCACGACAGGGTATGTGTGTTTGGAGTGTTGTGCTTTTTGTTTCCTAGCCACGTGCCGCAAGCTGTCAAATGTTCCAGCATCACTTTCTGTGCATTCCTTTTCTAGATTCAGAGCAGTCATTCTTGAGTTGAACATTAGCTGTCATGTTTTTTTCTGGTATTGTTCCCTTGGTTCTGCATTTCATCTTGCACTGAAAACCATAAAAAGGGACATCCCATTCTCATGACCTTTTGTGACTTTGTTTCATTTGTGGCTGTGCACTTGTCAGCTTTTCTGCATGGTGTATTCATTTCCTTATTTTTGACCACCAGTTGTACACATGGTTTTGCTGGCAACTTTGTTTGAAGTTTGATGAAAAGTAAAGGAGCCGATGTGACAGGTTAATATTCCAGCAGAGACATGAGGGTTGGGAGTAGTATGGGCCAGTCATTTCTGTCATTTATCTTTTTAAAGGCTAACCCAAGTGCGAAATATATTTTAAAAGAAATGTGTTTATCTCATTAGAAGATGCAGACTTTCAAGTCTTAGCAAATGATATTTCGACTTATGAGATACAACCCTTTGAGCATTGCATTCTGGAAAGAGATTAAGACTTGTTTACTGTTATGCCACAAAAGAAGCGCATCCTCTAAGTTATTGACTTGCCTGCAACCTTCAGTGAGAATGAAGATAATGACCCACCTTTACACAAAATCAATTGTCAAAAAAATCGCGGCATCTTTTTGGGGTTTTTTTGTATCTAATGAGTGACAGTGCTGTGTATTGTTGACCTGTCAGGAATCTTGCACTTGATTTCTTGTTGAACTTGGGTTAGCCTTTAACCATTTAGCATTTACTTGGCATTGAATAAACAATTTGGTTTGAAATATATGTCACTGGATGTAATAATGTGTGTCAAACAAGCATCAAAATGCAGACACTTGTTCATGAAAGGACTATCATGCTTCAGCAGGTTGATAATAAGAGTGGGGATTGTACACTTATTCCAATGCTTGAACTTGACTTTTATTGCTTTGTTGTTTCCCTTGCGCTGGCTGCTCAGGGTCCCCACGGTTTAGCGGTTACGGGTACGCACATAGGTTTGTCTTCCATGATTTGGAGTGGGATGATGAATTTGAGGATGAAGGTATGCCCCTGCTTCAGCCCTTTTCTTCCCTAGCCTTGTCCCCACAGGCTTCTTGGCTGTGATGATGTTGTTGTAGGCCAGGTCAACCTCATAGGAAAATTAGAAACACACAATTAGAAACTGAATACTGGAGTTTGATGTCTGGCTATGGCCAGTGAAAACATGAGGGGTAATGCTAGGTGTGGACAGATTATGAAAACATAGCCAGAAGTTGGTACTTCCAGTAATTTTTTTATTTTTTTTAATTGTTTTCCTCTTTCCTGCATAGCTGTACAACTCCTGCAGTTAAGATCTTGTTGATTCCTGTTTCATTGTTCACAGTGTTCAGTGCCTCAAGTGGGCAGTGAACATTGCTTTAGTGTCTTTTTTCCAGTCAGAAAAGAGGTTGACCTGCCCATATGTCCTTTTGTTTGTTTCAATTTCTTTGTCCTGAGATATTTCTTGCTTGTGCACTTTAGAGTGTACCTTCTTGCTGTTTCGGCATTATATTGCAATCTCCTGTTTGTAAATTACGAAATACTATTTCTGTTATTCCTGCTAAGCATTTTGGCATTACTACTTGATAACTATTTGTTTTATATTTATCTTAGCTAGGTTTTTATGTAGCAGTTTAGATGCACTCTTTGCTTGTATAGATTTTGTTGGGGTTTTATTTTGTTTTGTTTTTGCTTGCTGATCTTATTACTTCAATGAAAGCATTGTTGTTGTCTTTGTCAGCGTGATATTTTGAATCATGTCTCTCCTCTCTGTACCCTCTGCCATGGTCACTGGCCTTGTGTGTAATTTATATTGAAGGTTCAAAAAGTGTGATAATTCCATCACAGACCTACAATGCTTGGCTCATTGTGGTGCCTGTGGACAACTTTAATTGCTGTACTCATTAGCAGTATCAGTATAACCCCCTAAAGGGAAGTCAGTGAGCTGCCTGTTGTTTATTTCCCATATTTCCCCCTGTGAAACAATGAGTCTCTGAACCTGAATTTTAGTATTGGGCTGCACTTGTCAGTTGCTTCAGAGGTAGTGAAAGGAAAACTGCTTCATTTCCTGATATCCTGAGTCTCTTTGCCTGGTACCATTGAGAACACTCCAATAGTCAATCATAAATGCTTTATAAATGCTCATGTGCGATAGCAAACTTTTGATTGCATGGTCTTTTGTTTAGATCATAAAAAGATTCTATTCTTGTCATTTTCAAGGGCTATGTATTGTTCAGTTTCCATGGAGGTTTTATTTTGATGATTAGTGTCATTTCATGGTCTTCTGGTGAATAGTGGGCTTGAAACTTTCTATAACTTATTCTAGAACAGTCATAGTATTTTGGGTGAGTGCATCTTCACTGGTGATGCTTTTCAGATACCTGCATTTAAAACTGTCCAAGACACTTTCAGAGGTTTGCCATCCATCCTTCAATGAAGTATTCTAATAGTGTAGATGTTCATTATACTCCCCTATCCCCTTCGCTAACATTTCAAAACGAGACGAAATTACCAGGTAATAAGGAAAATAGGTCAATGTTTCAGAATGTGTCTGACTTTTTACATATTATATCTATATTCCAGATGATAATCTAACCAGTCTGATTTTGTATTTATTTTTTCAAGTTTTCACAAATACTCACTCCCCTTAATATTACTGCATTTTGTGCATGGTTTAGAATTTGTTCAACTTTGCATGCAGTATTAAAATGCATGTAAATGTGAGATGAGTTGGGCTTGTTTTGGAAGGTGCATTTATTTAAAAATCAGAGTGACTTTAGAGTAAAGTTTGATCAATGCAGTATGACACTCTCTGTGCCACAAGTTTCAGTTCCCACTGACACATGCTACATGGTGCCTGTCTGCTGTTTCTGATCATCCTGTTTGGATGTCTATGTCTGTTTTTTAATGTTTGAGTCCATTGTCATTAAATTTATTTAAAAGGGCTGAATCTTTAATAATAATTATTGCTTATTCCAGCTGGAGTAGTCCTTGTGCAACTCTTCTCCCTTTTTCATTATTTAGCTCTACACCTTTGTTTTCCATTTGGAATGTGATGCCTATATGTAAATAAGCTTGTGTATGAATGTGTGTTACAGAAATGTGAAAAGCTCTACTGCATACTTGCATGTTAATCAGCTGAAGTTCGTTATAAACATGTTTTGTTGTGAAGATGCTGAATGCTTAGATACAATTTGTGGTATTTCACAATGTTCATTGCTACCATGTAAGCAGAAGATGTCTTTGTTACAATGTTTTTAACTGTTGGCAGGGATTATTTTGTCAGTAATGAGGTGCTGAATTAAACCTAAGAGAGACAGGGTAGCCTGGACTTAGCATGAACTTAAGCCTAAAGAGTTGTCAGTAGCAGATGCAAAATGTTGTCCACTTCTTCAGTCACAAGGTAGTCCTCAAATATCTGTTACACAACTTTGAAATGTTTTAGAAAACATTTTTTTCATTAACTCCATTGTCTAGTAAACAGCATGCAGTCATACCTGTAGCAAGTTAGCAGCAACATCTGGTAAGATATAAGCAGTTTTTAGAGCAGAGAGAGGTGTAAAGTCAGCACAAGTGTAACCCCCTTGCTGTACATTGCAACCATTTAAGTACACTGTTCTTATTATGCTAAATCATATTTTTATGATAGACCTGTGTCTAAAGTTTGTAAAAACCAAATGCTTTGCAGTTCAACATTTGTAACAGGTTGTTATTGAGCTTTCTTTAACCACACAATAACCATTAGTGTTATCTTACATTAGCATAAACCTTTTACTAGAACTGTGCCTTTGTCTTCAAAATGAATTGGAATTTTTGTTTTAAGTTAACCATAATTCCAGTAAGAGATTACTGTATAAGACTGTGTTGTGCTTTAAATTGCTTTGTTGAAAGCTGTATTGTTGTTTTCAGGCATCATCATAAAATATTTACAATTATGCGTGATGTACTAAACCAGTCAGCTATATTATACTTAAAGTAGGATGTATTCCGTTACAGCTAGTAATGATGAGAAACAGTTAGAAATTCCCTCATAGGCTTATAAAATATGTGTATGCTAGCTTTCACATTGTATTAGCAGCTGTTTATGGGTTCAGTGGCCTCTTTGGAATGACAATGCAAGCATAACACTTAGCTCAGGCTGGTGTTTGAGGGCAAGTTTGATTATAATGCATGAAAGGTGCAGGTGAAAATGTGTGCCTGATAGTGTGAGATAATTGATTTTGATGCAAGAGACATGCAGGTAAAAATGCACCTGCAATTAAGTAGCAGCTGTTTTGTATGCATGGCTTTTGTACAGAGTGTGCATATCAGTGTATGTAGTGCATGTCTTTGGTTTTTTTTTTCATGCACGGGCAGTGAATATATCTATGCTTCTTGTGCTGAGTTGCTGAATGTGTTTAAAAACTGAAAAACTCACACAGTCAACAGAAAGGGACGGCCACTACAAACAGCACTAACATTGACTTGTGCCTTGACAATCTGTTATCTGTGGTTACAAGACATTGTTTCTTTCCTGTAATTGTTTCCTGAATATGTTTTCCATGTTGGTAAAGAACAAATTAAGTTTTCTGTAATATTTCCTGGAGTTAATAAATCTCAAGGATTTTGTCGGTCTGTTAGGGTGAGGAAGTTAAGATAGAAGAACTTGCTATGTTTTGCTTATTTGGTGTAAATAATAGTTCATGAAGTGGCCATTATTTAGAAGAAAGATAATTAATTTTATCCTGTTTATTATAATTTAGTGTTCTTTCTCCCCATCCTGCCTCCCCTTCTCCCACCACCTCTTTCATGCTCATAACTTGTCTTGCTTGGTTGTTCTGTTATGGGTGGATCTTCATTGATGCAGTAATTAAGCATCAAAGTATTAGTTGCACATATGATATTCATCATATTCTCATGTTTTGGGACAGCCATGTAAAATTATTAACCAAACAGTGTTGGTCTATGATGATGTTGCCCGCTCAGACGAGGACACAGATGCAGATTTTGGCGATCTGGAGGGGTCACAATTTAGAGGTCATGGTCACAGCCAGGTCAATCATCGAATGCCCATTGTGGAGATGGTTGCTCCAGCAACTACCCAGGAAGACTCCTTGAGAGAGGAGAAAGAGAAAAAAGGTGAGTGAATTGGAGAAATGTGTTGAATCTGCTGATCTTATCATACCTGGCTGGAGGATTTTGTGTTGAACCTGGTGTTATTCTTGGATCTGTTCATGTTTATTATAGCAGTGGCATCCACAGAAGGTTTGTGATGACTTTCAATATCTACTATCATAGTAATAAGAACAATTCATAGTCTAGTCAGACATTCATAGTTGAAAAACCATGTTAATCTAAAGTTAGAATATTAATATTCTAACAAAAATGTTTTATAGGTAATTTCTACATTAAAATTATTACTTGCTATGATAGTGTGAGGAATGTATTTGGGATTAAATTCCACAGAAAGAAGAATAATTTATTGAGCATGCCTATCTCATATAATGAAATCTTTAAGAACATTTATAAGAAGAAAAAGAGTATTGAAAAAGCATGCAAAATTGAGAAAAAAATATTAATCTGAATACAGCAATGATCGTCCCTGAAAGAGAAGGAGTTGGGCACACTGAAGCAGTCTGATTTTGAAGTTGTCTTTTATTGTAGTGATTCCAGAGCTGAGTGAGGAGGAGAAAAAACAAGTGTTGATGTCTGAAGACTTCCTGCAGTTTTTCACTCGGGCTTCTCGCATCATGGAACGCGCACTGGCTGAGGA
Source organism: Pomacea canaliculata (assembly GCF_003073045.1). Lineage (NCBI taxonomy): Eukaryota > Metazoa > Mollusca > Gastropoda > Architaenioglossa > Ampullariidae > Pomacea > Pomacea canaliculata. The sequence continues at coordinate 43,581,835 of NC_037591.1, read as the reverse complement.
CATTGATATATTTGTTGACTATTCTGGCACAGAGGGAGAAAATAAAGAGGAGTAAGTGACTTCATTCCTACTGTCAGAGAAATATATTGACTAAAGATGCAAACACAGCATAAAGAAGCTTCTGCATTAACTGCATAGATTCTACTCTCCATAAAACATTACTTAAAAGAAAAGAAATTAATGTCATTCAGAGCAGAATGTTAGCATATCAGTTACTTTTTAATCCACTCTTCTCATAATGTTGTAACCAAGTACTTTCAGTCATTCAAATATTCAGTCGCACGCACGCACGCGCGCGCACACACACACGTACATATGTTATCTGTACATTCCAGGTGTTATTTATGTTGATGGACATTCGATTTTCCATATGTAATTATACATACATGCATATGTACATGAAAGATGTGATTGAGAAATGGGCATAGCATAAAGTTTATAACCTCTGTTGAAGTGAGGCTATGGCAGGAGAGCGGCTGAAGTTGAATCGAGAATTTTATGATGATCGTTGGTCAAAGCATCGCATAATAACCAGCCTGGATTGGTCTTCACAGGTATATGAATGGAGATGTCAGTTTGTTGATTGATAAGCATATTCTTTCGTCACAGACAAATGATTACATGTGCGCATACATTCACTTTCGCCTCCCATACACACATATCACTCTACAGATGACATTTCATTATAGATCTGCCCTAAGATACAAATGAGCCTGTGACAAAAGTTCGACCCCCTAAAATGGGTCGTGTTGTAAAATTAATTTTAATACTCATTTTTGTTTTGTTTTTGGTTTTTTTTTTATGCTATGCCTGTTGAAAGTATGTGGCATTAAGTGTCCATAAATGTAGTTAAAAAGATAACTGCTCAAGTGGCTCTTGTGCCTGTAAAAAGTCAACACACTACAAAGTGTCAGTGAAATTTTACGGTCATCATCATGTGACAAAGTCTTTCAGTTTCAAAGAAAATTTATATGTTGCTGTCACTCTGTTTATATTTCTGAGATTCTTTTCAAATATTAAAATAAGCATTCGGAAAACTATTTTTTACATATGACTTCCTTTGTCTGCTAGACAAAGGCAATTATCTTTGTGATCAAAGTTTCCATTAATTTGGGACAAAGAACCATCATGACAGAAAGAATTCAGAATGCATTAATTTTTTGCAGGAATATGTTGACAAATACTTTGTGTGTGGAAATTATAGAACTTTGTTAGGTGAAAAGTTTCAATGCACCCCGAATGTTTAATACTTCGCAGTGTGAATAGAATTTACATCAAACGTGACAAAACCTCAACCGGCCTTTTTTTTCATTGGTAATGACCCTATTTATGCATTCAACACACAAAACACATAAATGACACACAGAAGGCCAGTATTATCATATATATTTCCTGAAACCTTTATTTGTTCATTGATATAGTTTCAGATTCAATGAAGAAGAAAAAAGTTCGATTGTTTGCCAAGAGGCAAACTTTTGTCACAAGATCATATACTGTGTATTAAGATGTGACAAAACTTGATCATTTGTAGAAATGTATAAGATCTTGGCAGTTACCACATCTTTAACTCATTCACAACACAAGGATGAGATGGAGCTAGTTAGCACAAAATATAGAAAATGCCTTTTTTGAATAAAAATTTTTTTTTAATGACCAAAAAAAGTATTGACAAAAAAAATTCTTCAATGCACGATCCCAGCTTTTACTGTGTGGCACCTAGCATGCTCAGTACTGCTTTCTGCCATTTTTTCAGTGAAAGTAGGGAATGTTGTGAGAGATTTTGAAATCTTCCTGTAGATTTGCTTCCATTATGGTCAAGGGGGGATAATTGGTGGTGGTGCATCATTTTTCACATTTTATTTTTCTTTGATAATTGTATAAAAATAAAATAATGATCGTATAATGTGTGTGGGCACTCAGCATAGGAGGTACATCAAGGAATTACAGTAGGTTAAAAGGACAACAATTGTAGAAATTTGTATAACCTTGGATGTTGGCATTTTTTTAAAGGTATTTATTGGAACTTGTTTGTTTCAGCACCCAGAGCTTTTATTGTCCTCCTACAGTGCAAATGAAGATGTCACAAATGAGCCTGATGGAGTTGCGTTGATCTGGAACATTCGCTACAAGAAGGAAACACCTGAATATGTCTTTCACTGTCAGGTGAGACTCCAACTTCAGTCTTCAGCCACAAGAGAGAGAATCATTGTGTAATTATTGATGTGTTTATGCACAAGTATATAGAGCAGCACACCCCTGCCTACTCTGATCATTTAATAAGCTTGGTATTGCCTGCCGCTCAGCTGCCTGGTTGGAATTGAGGTATGTCTTAAAATTTGATGGAGTTTATTCTCCTGTTAGTCATGTCATCTGGTACAGTACGAAGAAGAAATACTATTTTTCATGGTAAAATTCCTTTCTTTGAGTACTTACCAGATGACATGACCACTAGTTCCCTCCTGCCTCCCAACTGTGGGTCTCTGTTCAGTCTGGCAAAAGAATGGAGAGTTGACCTCGCAGGCTAGAGATGGTGGAACGAGAAATAAGTTAGTAGATGTTACAGTACTAATCAAAAGAATATAATTAAACAATACATGAATATATATATATGTCATACATTAGTGGCTACATAAATCATGAAACTTATTTCTCAGGCGTTTCTTCGTGTCACTGTTCTCCTGGTGATAATTCCACGGTGCACACGTTCACCACAGTTCGCAAGTTAGAGTTCACAAATTCCAATGTTCACAAGTTCACTAAAGATCACAACTCGCTATTAATTCCACCAATCATAAGCTCACTAAAGTTCACAAGTTAGAGTTCACAGATTCCAATGTTTGCAAGTTCACTAAAGGTAACAATAATACTCCAAGTCCCTCGGACCCTTTAATGTCTTCTATAAGACGGACCTCCTGTCGGCCACTCATTAGCCAGCCCCCTGGGAAAGTGAGGTTTCTACCTCTGTACCAGACTTGGTTTGTTTCTTTCTTCCAGCTGCCTCGTGTCGTTCCCTGTTATTAACTGGACTATTGATGTCCCCCGGCAGTGCGTGAATCGCAGCGTTAGAATTTCACCGCCATCCACTAACCACCGGTGTTGAATAGGACAGCAAGACGGCTGCCGCATCAGCCGTGCCCGATGTGGCGCCAGTTTGACTAGTTCGCGGTTGGTTTTCCCCAACATTAATAACAGTAGAAAATAGATTTTCTACATATATGTCAAAAATACACGTGGAATGATTCATAAGGAATCGAAACGCACAGATAGAGTGATGTCCCCTCATCTAACTGGTTGGAGAGGGCAGAGCACTTGTATTTTTGTCTTATCTGACGTCTTCCTCGTGATGGACTTGTGATTGCGAATGATTTTGACAGGCCTGCCATCATGCATGAGGACCAATTTGGCGTCTCTTCTTTTTGGTTGCTACAATTCCTTGTCAACTGCAGACTTGACAATCGGCACATTTCAGCGAGCAGTGAACTTTTGCATATGCTGGGGTTATTCGTCATTCTATGTCGACTGATGCCGTCTGTTGGATGTGCTATTTAGAACTGTATTTGCTGTGAAGTGTATTCCAGCTTGTATGACATGTTTGATATCTGGCCTGCGGATTGTGTTCATGTTGTGTGTAGATGCTGACCTTTGGCCTGGAGTACAGTCATTTTGTTCTGGCGTCACATTATTTACACATCACACCATCTGTCGTCTATGAAGAGCCTTGAGGTCATCCACAGGGGAAGATGAGGCGCTATACAAGCCAACTATTATTATTATTCATCTTTTCAACAACGAAAACCCCCAAACAAACAACTACAAAAAGTAGAGAAACAAAGTGAAGGTCAATTACAGACATGAAGATTGATATCTTTGACATCCGAATTGAAACACAACTACGACACACAAATAAAATAGAAAAACAAGAAAGCGAAAAAGGGAGGAAGGAGTGTGTGTGTATGTGCATATTTGTGTGTGTACACGAGCGCTTGTACCTGGAAGCCAAACTATCCCTGTAACTTAGAAAAAGTATATAAACAGTGCAAGCGCTACAGCCTGTAAACTCCTTACATTTTAAAGCATTTCTAATGGATTGTAAAGCACCTTGAGTCTGGCAGATACTGGAGAAACCCGCTATACAGATGTACTCATTATTATTATTTTTATTATTATTAAAGTTTGAGTGATTTTAGTGTTGAGGATTGATGTGAACCCTTTGATCTCCGACAGCATTTTTGAAAGGCAGTGACTAAATCTAGAAAATTCTAAATTACTGCAAGGAAATAGGCAATAAAAAAAAAAGCAATGCCAGGAAAAGTAGTCTGCAGACAAATGTTTTCTCAAGCAACATCTGCAGTTACATATTTGAGTCTACCTATAGAAATGGACAAAAAATATAGTCAGTAGCATTTGTAACACTGCCTTATGCAGTGATCTTAGCACTCACGCATGCTTTCATACAGTGGTCTACAAAGTGTCTCTTATGAGTTAAAGACATTTATTGATAATATGCTCAAAATCATGTTTTTGCAGTCTCCAGTTATGTCAAGTTGCTTTGCCAAGTTCCACCCCAATCTGGTGCTGGGTGGTACCTACTCAGGACAGATTGTGCTGTGGGATAATCGTGTCAACAAGCGCACACCTGTTCAACGCACTCCACTTTCAGCTTCGGCCCACACGGTGAGTAGAAAGCAGTAAAATTACAGGTTTATCTTTCAAAGAAGGCTCAGTGGAAGCAAGAGGGACTTGGAGGCCTCTGCTTCGTTTATCTTAAAAGCTGGCTTGATAGTAAGACAAAGAAGAGGGGTTTATTTTCTCTTTCTCTGTTGGGGTTGGAAAGATTTTTTGATCGAAAAACTTAAATCAGTGCTATTAAATTTTTTTAAAAGTTTATTTGGGGCACTTGACTGGTCAGGTGAGTAGCAGCCTTCAAATAACTATAAAAATGACAGCAAAGCCAATCTATCAATTTTTTTCCTATGGTTGCAGTGGTATTTACAATGTGCTTTGCTATCTGCATGAATAACCTGTCTATAGACTGTTCAGCTTTTGTATCCCAACTCTCCAGCCTTTTTTGCTGTTTTTGCTTTGTGCAGCAGAGACTTTTGTTGAGAATTACCAATCAGCTGCTTCTGGTTGAATGGGGGAGGGTCTTGCGTTATGATGGTTAATTTGTTCATTGTTTTCTGTTGCCGTTATCTCTGGTTTACCTCTACTGAGTGGGTTGTGTTAGCATTTCTATACAGTTAACGCTGAACTGTCTTTTGTGTCCCATCCACCCTTGCTTTGGTTTTGATGGCTTGGGAGGTGGGCTTGACTTCTTCCAGTGCTTCTGATGGTATGGAAACCAAGGATGATCCAGAAGAATGCATTTTGAGGAAGTGGGTTAGGCATAAACTGCATGGTCAGTCCCTGGCTGCACAAAATATAGATGGATGGGGAAGGGCTCTTTAACAGGCGGATACTGTGCCATTTTGCCTTTGAAACTCCATGCTGGATCTTAGCATCCTGAACACCTGTCAGCTCCCAGTTTTTACATGGAGATATGTTTGTGCAATGTGCCATCCCACTTGGATATGTCACTATCAGCATAGATCTTCTGGAAGATACTTCATTACTTGCAGCAACCACCAGGTCTGTCTTCATCTGGCCCAGACATTCACAATTTGGATGAAAGCTTCCTCCTTTGCCCATAACCTTTTGGACATGGCTTGGGAGTTGCTACACTTCTACATGCTGCAGCTTACCTTCTGTTGGGTCAGCTTTGGATGTGTCCACCATAGTCTTGAAAAAGGTTCATCTCAAGGAGCAAGTATGCATCTACTGTTTTCCAAATGCTCCTTTCAGTGCTGGATGGGCACAGCACAGGTGGGCATTCCTCTGCAGGAAGAACCTACAATATCCTCTGCATCAGTACCAGCAGGACAGGTTGGGGAGCTCATCTGTTCCCTCCCTTTCTTTAATGTCAGGGTTCGTGGTCTTCACAGAGTAGCCCCTACATTTCTTCAAGATCGTGGCAACCTGAGAGGTTTTTTAACAGGGACCAAGCTGATAACTCACCAGGGAGTTTTGCTTCTAATTGGACAATTTCATGGTAGTGTCTTATCTGCACAGAGAGGGGGCATTCAGTCCCCTACAGTCTGTCCCTGTGTCTGAAAGATTTTTATGTGATATAGGGATCTTAAGATTCAGCTTGAGGTCCATCATATTCAGTGGTAATGCTTGTCATCACAACAGTGAGAATCAGGTGTTGTGGCTTTATATCTTGGCTATGACATACCTCTCTGGATGTGGCATCTGACTGTTGATGATTTTCTCTCGATGCTTTGGTTTTCTCCACTGTGTGTGTGTGTGTGCACGTATGCGCACATGTATGCAATATGTTTGTGTGTTGTGTTTTTGCAAGAATGCATTTGATGCCTACCCTTAAAAGGTATGTGCTCATGTGCCTGTATGTATGTTAATCACATTGAGTTTGGCTGGTGCTAGGAAAAGATGCTATATAAATGCACTGACTAAATTAAATTCCTGGGTGCTTGAACATTCTCACTGACACCCTCAGCGGGAACGCACAGGGATCACACACATCAGTCAGACTTCCCTCTGTCTTAGCAGATATGTCAGACTTTTTATCTTCAGCTCATAAACTTATTTGCCACTCATAGGAATGTAAAGCTGCTGACTTTTGTGTCTCCAGTGCCAGACCCTCAGGTTTTGGTTTTGAGCAGATTCCACGAGTTAATGGCCAAGATAATTCTCTTTGGACTGGTGAAATGAGAAAGTGTGGATGATGGATCCGGAGGAATTACTTTTAAAGGTGCCATGGGCTGTGCCTCCCCCATTTGCTCAAGTTTTTGCTTTTTCATGTGGCCCCAGAGAAGCTAAATCTACATTGGGTGGCCATTGTTGGCAAGCTATTTTTCAGCGAAAACAGTGGCGAGAATCATGACTGCTCACCAGCCTTCCACTCTAGTGAGGTATGGAGGCAAATGCAAAGCCTTATCTAAATAGCAACATGAGCTTCACCTGTCACTTGAAAAGATTACTTCATCTTATCTAGCGGACTTCTTTCTCTGGTTGTTTCATGAGAAGCTTGCTTCCATAACCATCACAGGCTACAAGGCAATTCTGTCATCCTTCTTTTAGCTGGGCCATTCCATGCCTTCCTGATCTACATTTAGTGCTTACTGCTAAATTGGTGATATAGGCTTAGCTTTTCTTTTCTTTCCAAGCTGATCACGATGAGGTCTTGCCCCCAGGCCTGTCACCCTGGATTAAAGAAGTGATAAATGATTTTTGTGGTAGTCTTCCTCCAAAGGCCAACTTTTTGCTTCATGCGCATGCTCACAACATATGGATAATCGTAGCTAGTCTCATCTTCCTGAGTTATGTAGCATTATAGAACACTGTCCACCATCTGCTGGCATTCTGACTTTGGAAAATTCTATTTAAGAGACCTTGTGCACACTGCTTCTCTGGCATATTTGAGCCCAGTCTCAGTGGCACTGAATGTTTGATACATAGGGGAGTTGTTTTTCTTCTCTTTTTCTAATTTCAGTTCTCCTGTGGTCATGTCATCTGGTAAGGTCAAAGAAGACATTAAATTTTTATTGTAAATTCTCTTTCTTTAAAACTGATATGATGTTGAGGTTCTTCTGACCTCCCTGCTGTTTGGTAGGGTTAATTCTTAAATGTTGGTGACAAAAACTATATTGTCTTCACTGTCTGAGCGTTGTTGCTCACTGACCATCGGCGTGCCCTGCATGCCACCCACAGGCTAGCTGTCAGGGAGTCAGCTTTTGATGGTTAAAAAGCAAATGTGCCCTATTATCATTAATCTGGTGATCTGGTAAGTCATGAAGAAATAAAATACAATAAAAATATCATATTTATGGAATAATCTTATGAAGTGGTTTTATTTGTGGCGAAATTGTCTTATGATTTAAAAAATGGTGTCAGAATCATTCATATGTACTCCTTTCCTTTCCAGCACCCGGTCTATTGTGTGACGGTTGTTGGCACACAAAATGCTCATAATCTGATCTCTGTTTCGAATGATGGCAAACTATGCTCTTGGAGTCTAGATATGCTGTCTCAACCTCAGGTATGTTGAAGATTTTTCCTGTCACGACATTATGCTTTAACTAGATAGGTTCCTATATCATTTACAGTATTGCATAGTCAGTGTTTGGCATTTACATTACCCTGTTGTCTGCTGCCAATGAAAAATAGCATGTCGGTAGCATGTCTCTTACAGTGGACTATCACATGTTGCTGCTGTCTTTAACTGTAACTAAACCAGGATTCTTTTTTTATCCAGTGAAATGCCATCTGCTTCATTTTAAAATTTGTTTAATTGTTAAGCTAATTATCTCATTAGTATTTTATGTATTTTGCATTTGGCCGCTACCTGTGCTTACCTTGCAGGACAGCATGGAGCTACAGCACAAGCAATCCAAGTCTGTTGCAGCAACCTGCTTCAGTTTTCTTTCTGGTGATGCCAACAACTTTATTGTTGGCTCAGAAGAGTGTATGGTTTATTCTGGGTCTCGTCATGGCAGGTATATATCTTCAGCTGCAAAAGCAGAATTTTCTCTCAAAGACGTGATGACTGAAATAAGATTTATGAAGTGTGCTTAAAGTCACTGTTACAGTTAAGTATACAAGTCAGTTTAGTTTATTCATTATAATAAATTGTTTAATTGCTAGAATTGGAAACAGTTTCACATGTGAATTGGTTTATTTCATTAACTTCATGAAAACTTGTTCTATCCATTATTGTCAATCTGTCACACCACACAGCTAAGATGTGTGCACTCGTTCCACAAAATAACACAAAAGCGTTTTCTAGGGGAATGTACCCGCCCAGACTGACAAAAATGTATTCATACAACAAAGCTACTGGTCATAGACTGGATTATGCACAAATCGACCCAAGACAACACTACCTGTATCCAGTGGACCTTCACCAAACAGCTAGAGGACCTGGACTTTGCAGATGACATTAGTCTCCTATTTCACTGGCAGCAGCACGCACAAACCACACTGAGTTGGTGCCCCATCTGGAACTCGTGAGCATTATCTTTCCACAGTAAGAACCGCATCTTCAACACCAATCTGAAAGCAGTTCTACTTGTATGATTCTGAAACCTAGGGAGTGACAAACACCATTAACAACAAGCTCCATGCTGATGCCTACGCCATATTCTGGAATTAAGATGGCCTGAAAAGATCTCCAACAGCAGCCTGCATAAAAGAACTAACCAGAATGCCACTAGCCAAGACATCAAAAAGCACAAATGGGACTGGATAGGACACACTCTGCGCAAACCAGTTGACACTATTACCAAGCAGGCACTTGACTTGAACCCTCAGGGAAAAGGAGAGTTGGGAGATCAAAGAAGACTTGAAAAAGAACAGTAGAGAGCAAGGCAAAGGACATCAAAACCACATGGACCCAACTGAGGGTTGGCGAGGTATTGTTGTGGCCCTATGCTCTTCGAGAAGTAAAAAGGAATGAACTAAACAACAAAGCTGCAGGTTACACTTAACTGTATGACTGATTACACTCTTCTGCACATGGTTGTCATTTCTACACATCAACACGCAGTCCCTGAATTAAGTTGTTTATTCCTTGTTACTCTTTGGGGAGCATAGGGCCGCAACATCACGTCACCAGCTTACCCAGTTTTGGGCAGGCTTTTTTCAGTATACTTCAATACAATTCACACTAAAGTTCTTGTTAACAGTGTCTCATTTAAGTCAGGCAGGAACCAGACTGTCCCACCTCTTCTACGAAAAGGAAAGTTTTTACTTTGTATCTGCAAGTTTCAACGGCATCGGGATATAGGTGGTCATCCGACAACTATCCCCCTCAGCATTGGGCTTGTTTTTCTTCCCACTTCAGCACACAGCGTGAAGTGGCCTCTCAGCAAACACTCTGGGATCCAGCAAAAATCAGTCAGCCCACTGGCTGCATGCAGCTGTCCTTAAATACCCACCCCAGCCAAGCTTGACATGGGATGAGCATAGCACAGACCACGGGTCCAACAAACTTGGGGTCCCACGTTTTCCTTGTAAGAGAGGGGTATATACACAGGGGTGCCACTACCCCATCCCCCTCTATACCTGACTGTGACACAATCATTTGTGTGGTAAGGTGGTCCATTGCTTTCACTACATAAGAACTTGTAGATCAGTCTGTTGCATCCATTATGGTCAATCATTTGTGCAGTAAGGTAGTCCATTGCTTTCACTACATGAGAACTTGTAGATCAGTCTGTTGCATCCATTATGGTCAATCATTTGTGTATTAAGGTAGTCCATTGCTTTCACTACAGTAAAGCTGGCATAAATGAAGCCTTTGAAGGACACCAGGGGCCTATTACTGCAATAGATACCCACCATGGAGCAGGACAGATTGACTTCTCACCCTATTTTCTGACATCATCCTTTGACTGGACCATCAAGTTATGGAGCATAAAAGTGAGCTAGACTTTTTGGTCAACATTCTATTGCAGTAGGTGGGAGCCAGAATATCAGGATTATTAGAGATGTTGATTGTGCTGAACTAAACTTCTTTTTTTTTTTTTTTGGAGAGGTGTGTGGAATGAAAATAATAAATTCCATCAAGTAAATTAGTTCTCATTTGATAGTGTGCTACCAAACTTGTTCTTATAAGAATAGATACAGGGGAAAGTGTAACACCATGATAGTTTATTACCAGTATAAACTGACTTGCATGTAGTAGTATATTTTTAATGGGGAGCAGTACTTTAACTTGTAGCCTGCTTTACACAGTGGTGATGTTATTACGGTGCCTTATTAGATGGAGGACTGGGGAGGTTCTGGATTCACCATTGTGACAGAGCAAAAGTTTTCGAGACTTGCCCAGAGAGTGTTTTTATATACATATACTTAATTTGATAATGATATTAAAACTTCCTGTGGGTAATATTTTCTCACTTGCTGAGTTGTAGCCCTTAACCTTCGTATTTATCTTGTGGAATCACCTGTGGAAACTAGCTTGGTGACACTAAGAAACATTCTGCGTTCAAGGTTATAGTTAGGTAGGGACGTCCCCTTCTCAAAGGCGATGTAATGGGCACCATATGAATAATTGCTGTGTGTGTGTGTTAGCTGTTAGCTATCGCCGTTCTTTTGTTGCCTCCCTTGTTTAGAAGGAAAGCCCTCCCACCACACCACAAAAGAATAAATGTGTGAATGATGCAAAATTCATTATAATAGACCAGCTCTTTTCTCTACAAAAAAGTGTATGTGTTTGTGTTGGTTTTGTTTGTTATTTTTTTGGAGGGGTGTGGTGCTTCCATGTACAGGGCCATTCATGTGTAATCATGTCGGGGAGACGTCATACTGGATACATATATTTATGCTTATATTGTGAATTTTAAAAATTTCATAAGCATTCCATAAATTACCTTTTACTGTTGTGCTGGATTTTTTTCAGGAGCAGAAATATTTGTGCTCTTTTGAAGACAACAGTGACTATGTAAGTGATGTGCAGTGGTCTCCAACCCACCCAGCCCTCTTTGCAGGGGTTGATATCATGGGACGGCTTGACCTCTGGCATCTAAACCATGAAACAGAGGTGAGATATTTTCCATTGGTATTTTCAATGCTGGGGATCTACACATTCCTTGTTATCTAATGCTTTAGCAGGGCTGAGAGACTCACCTGTTATCCAGATTGCATTCAGCATTCTTTGGAAATTGCCATCTTATGGTAAAGGAAGCTATATCTCTTTAGGTTTAATGTTATTTTAATATAGCGTCTGTTCTTTCATAAAATGTGAGTTTGCTGATAACCATGAATAGCAGTAGAAGTAATGTATAAAAAAGTAGCAGGCAGACTGAATAAATATATTGATATTTTAGGTACCAGTGGCCTCTGTGGTTGTGGGTGCTAATGCTGCCCTCAACAAATGCCGGTGGCATCAGACAGGCAGCCATATTGCTGTGGGTGATGATATGGGACGAATTTATCTCTATGATGTTGCAGAGGTAAGCTTGTCATATATGTGATGTTTCTAATAAGACGTGTTTGACAAGTAAGCTCATCTCATGGTTACTGTCATCGCTATCAGGACAGGTGTACTTTATCAGAGTTTGCAGAGCATGCTTGTGACATGTGACCTAGTCATTTTTGTTAGGTGACATAATTTTTTTTTTTTGCCTGCATTACATTCAAGTATAAAAAATTGTTGCCTTTGCAATGTGAGTACATAAAATCTCTTTTTTTCCAGCACATTGCCAGTCCTAAAGCAGATGAATGGTCTAAGCTTGTGCGCACCCTACAGGAAATGAAGCAGCAGGCTGCCGAACGAGAGGAAGAGAGCAATGTACTCAGCATGACAGCACCACTGCGGTGAAATGATGCTCAAGACTTGTCAGATGTATACACCACCTGTCACCACCCTTCCCTGCATTATTGCATTTGGTGCTCAGACATTTGCTTTAATTGTGGACGCTTCCACTTAACAACTACACCCTGAGCGTTCAATACTGAGATTCAGTATGTTGCCTGTATGTTATTTGAAGAAGGTTCATGATGTGTGCATGTACTTTAAAACAAAACAAAAAAAATCCTTTTTTTTAAATCATCAATTTTTTTTCAGTGACAGGGTTACTGGATGCTAAAATAATCCTGGGCACTTCCTTTGCAGTAGATCCAATGCTGCTGAAAGTTCGCAGTCTTGTAGTCATCATCCTTAATGTATTTTATTATTAGAACTTGAAATATCAAAATAAGTGTTGTTTTCTGTAGGCTTTAAAATTATTAAGTTATTTCTTGGAATGGGACGGAAGACAGGGCCAAGAAATATTGGCACTTCTGTTATCAGTGTGACCTTGTGGATGCATGGAATGGGGGGGGGAACCTTATATTTAACATATGTTTAGAAGTCAAGCTATTTTATTAAAAATATATATCAATACCAATGAATATGCACCATAGTAATAAATATATGACAAGTATGAACTGTCATCCCAAGACTCACTTGAGGAAGGGCAAGGTCATGAACAAATATTGCAGGTTAAAGGGCAAGAATCTCTTGAGCCCCATCAGTGTAATGATTCCCCCACCCCATGTTTCCTCTTGCTTCCTCTTAGCGGTCCAGTGGCACAACGGTTAGCGCCTGTCACCAATACAGTGAAGGTTGGCTGCCCTGAGTTCATTTCTCTTGGGCACGCTGTTCTTTCTCTGCACGTGGCATCTGTTTACAGGGCTGGCTGCTTGCCGTAATATAGCCTTAGTTGCTGGCACGGCGTAAAACACCAAATCCCCCCTCTTGCTTCCTCTTGCAAAACTTATTGACTTCCTGTGCACAGAAGTCTGTATGCAGCCTGTCTGTGCGAGGACAGGGTTATTCCTGCTAAATGCATAGCTGCTTACAAAGCTTTTCATGAAGTAGTTTTCATTATTTCACTTGCTTGAGGGTGCACTCATTCAGGGTTCATTGAATTGAAACATACTGCAGTTATTGTGTTTAAAGCAGGTTTTTCTGCACTTATATGATCTCCCTGCTTCTTGTCCTCCTCTGCATTTGCCGTAATATAGCCTTGGTTGCTGGCACTGTTAAACACAAGCAAATCCTCCTCTGCATCACAGCGGTCCGGTGGCGCAAAGGTTAGCGCCTGTCACCAATACAGTGAAGGTTGGCTGCCCAGAGTTCATTTCTCGTCTCGGGCACGCTGTTCTTTCTCTGCACGTGGCATCTGTTTACAGTGCTGGCTGCTTACCGTAATATAGCCTCAGTTGCTGGCACCGCGTAAAACACCAATTCCCCCCCCCTCCTCTGCATCGCTGTTTGCTGTGTGAAAAGGTCACAGGATGAGCCAGAGAATATGCTCTCATTTATGTGCTGGCCTGTCATGTGCTTGTGTGTGTGACTTTCTCTTCATTTTCCCTTCTGTGTGCTTGTTCAGGCATCAGTATGATAGATTGGGGCCAGATGATGAAGGGTAGAGTTGCTTTGTTGTACATCACAAAACAATTTTGCTGGTGTAGCATCCTGCTTCAAAAGGCCTGTTTACACAGCATCTCTGACAGTCTCAGGTCATTCTTTTTGTAATGCTTATCTGGCTGAACTTTCAGGAGAGTAGAGATGAGTTCTGTTAGTGTTGATTTCTCAGATTACCCTTGGGATTCCTACAGGTATTGCATGAAGTATAACTCTCAGGCTTTATTAAAAAGCTTGAATAAACTGCTTCAGGCTTCTGGCTTTTAAAATGCTATGATGGGAAAACGTTTTCTTGTTAAATTAAGTGAATGAAAAGATGGTGTTGACTCAATACAGTAGAATAAACAGGAGATGTATCTACAGCAATATGAGTGCAAGAATAGACATAAAACAGAATTGATTTTTAAAAAATGCAAGAGGTGTTTTTATTCCTACCCTTCATCCCATAACACTGCCCTCCTTGCAGTTGCACCTGTCACCAATACAGTGAAGGTTGGCTGTCCTGGTTTCAGCTCTCGTCTCGGGCACATTGTTCTTTCTCTGTATGTGGCATCTGTTTACAGGGCTGGCTGCCTGGCCGTGATATAGCCTTAGTTGCTGGCTCGGCATAAAACACTTATTCCCTCCTTGCAGTTGTAGTCCAGTTTAGCCTGCAGGACATCTGCTAGCTTCAGTTTTCAAGTGGTGGGAACATCATTGTCTCCTATTTCAAAGGCACGAAGCTTTGGTTATCTTCTATTGAAGGTTGGGGTCATACGGGCATAAGTTGTGCTGTTTGTGACTAGGTGGTTGCATTGTACATTGCATTAGTTTCAGTCCCTTCTAGTTTATGAAATACTTGACTTACTTCTTAAACACCTTTAAGATTGTTAATATAGAAAAGTGTAGGAATAGATACACTTAAAATCTTGAAGCAGACTTCATAAATTGTTGATAAAGGGTTGAGCAGCTGCTCATTCCAGCAAAGTTTTGCTGTCATACATTCATCTTTTCTCATTGGTCCATATCTTTTCTCCCACAAATCATGTTTCACTAATAAAATTATTTCAGAGTTCTTCCTCTTGGTTCATAAAATGTGACTGTGGCATTTGGCACCAATTAAAAGAGTAGTCAACTTTTCACTTTTTGAAAATCAAATGTTTAATCAATATTGTACACTTTTTTTAAAAAATTTAACATTGAACAAACTAGCTTACACATTCAGTCAACATTTGGTCCTCCAGTTGGTTATCTTTGCACTTAAACCAAATCAAGTCCAAAAGTATTAAGTATAGTGAAGTCTGAGATATTTAGCACTCAAGTTTTCTGTTGTTCCCTTGAAACGGGGAGACTTGTGGCCACCATTATATTGCTGAAATGAAGACACCTGGCATCCTTCACTTGCTGTCAGCTGATGTGTCTGGATAAGTGAAACACACTGGAGTTTAAGGTGATAATTTCTTAGGTATTACTTTCGTTGCCTGGGTGATGAGCACCTGACTTATACATAACTTTACAAAGGGCCATTTTCACAGATAGTGCACATACCAGGCCTGTGTACTTTTGCCAGTATACCCCATTTAATGGAAGTACAACTTCAACCTTTAGGCAATTATGGGAAGATGTTGGTGCCTCATGGTGCCTTCTTGGATTACGTGTTGGGCAGCAGCTGGAGTTAAATGCACAAGGACACAATTTGTGGTTAGTCAATTTCCTAGGCTTAGTACAACAAAGTTTACTAAAAAGTCAACTCTATGTGACAAAATTTGTTGGGAAAGTGCCTAACTGTTCAGGTATTCTACATGCTAGCCATGAAATGTGTGACCAAACTCGTATCCATTTAGGCACCTAATATCTGCAGTGTCTCCTATAGGGATCTTGGATACAACTGACAGCATCACAAACTGTGCAGTTCAGCAGCACTTACAACCAGTATCCTGAGATGAGCATGCTGTACAACTGTATCTGCAGCTGATGGTGCCAGAGTCCAGCTGTATACAGGAAGTGTTTGACATGTCAGACATGCTTGCCACTACAGATCATTGTTGACTTGACAAGAGTTGCCACATAAGCATCAGCACGCATGCAGGAAACTGCCTCTGAAGTGGGCCATCACATACCAATACCAGAGTCAGGTCGAGGAACACTATCAATGAAAGACTCGTCACTACTACTGTTGTCCTCGTCTGAAGACTCTGAACTGCACAGAAGAAGCAGACAGTTATTCCAAATAATAATAAGCTAACAAATAAGCTATACAAATCTCTCATATGCGTCATTAGGGGAGAAGGGGACACGGTGAGACACACCAATGGTGAAGGCACACCAGAGGGGCTTATTCTGTGCCCTTTTTAGTAGGTCTCCCATTTGGCAGCCTGTCCACCCCTTGATGTTTGTTAGTCAACACTTTTTTGTTTGCTGTCAACATCTTCCATATGTGCCTGGAGGACTATCTTCCGTAGTGCGTCATGCCTAGTGGCATACCCAAACTAAACCAGTTTTCGATGCTTGACAGTGGCAAGCAGAGGTTCTGGGGACCAACTAGGGTAGCGGCTATTCAGAGCAGTCTCCAGAAGCATTTCATGTCAAATGCCTGAATCATCTTCTCCATTTCGGACACAGGGCTCGCATTTCTCAGCCCTGTATAGTTTGAATTTCGTCTTTAAGATTGTACTCATGCTGTCCCAGATCTTGTTCAGCCTTGCCATTGCTGCTGTGATTCATTGACAAATATCTGCCATGCAACTGCCATCCTTGGAGAGCGTCACACCCAGATACTTGAAACTCTGTACTTCCTCAACTTGCATACCATTCAACTGGATATCTGCCTTACCTTATCTGATAGCATTCACCATTGTTTTGCTCTTATGAGAGAAATTTTTAGGCCAGCCTCAGCCTGAAGGGTGTGAAGTCTCCAGGGTTTGACAATGTCCTAATGGAGTTGCTTAAATTTGCAAAAACGTGGAGGGGAAGAGACAGTGAAGGTACTGACCTGTGTTGCAAAATTTGGGAGACCAAGCAGTGGCTGAAAGAACGGACACAGTCACTGGTCATACCCCTGCCAAAAAGAGGGAACCCAAGGCAGTGCCAGAACTACCATGTGACGATAAATTTGATCAGGCACCGAAGCAAAGTTATGCTGAAGGTGATACAAAATCATCTCACACAGATGACAAAGGAACTGTTCTCAGAAGAGTGAGCCAGCAGGAGCGCGGTTGAACAATTCTTCAACAGTCACACTCTGATCAAAAAAACACCTTCAGCAAGGTAAAGATCAGCACCATTTCAAGAAGGCCTTCAACAGGGTTGGGCACAAGGTTTTGTGGCATGTGATACAGAAATTCAACACTGAAGACAGGACAGTCCAAAACACCGACTGTGGAAGCTCTGTTCTGCTCAGTGGAAATGTGCTATCCTGCAACAGTGGTACTCTCCCAAACATGACCTTTGACCCTGAAGCTGTTCAGGAGAATCATGTGAAATACACTACTTTAACACCACACTGTGTCCATCAGGGAAAGATTGCTAATCTTCCATATAGCATGATAGCAGGTAGCAATGATGAGTTGCAGGCTCTCAGACTGGCCACCAGTGTGAGAACATACATGATGGACACCAGCATGCTGATATTGCCAGCTTGTCAGTCACTCATCACTATCAGCCTTTATTATAATCTGAGAAGATGACATCAGTACTGGACACTAACAACCATTACAACTACACATTCCCATTTTTTTCTATATCACGCACTTGCTTCAAAATCATCTGAGTTTGGATTTCAAAGGCTTAACCCCCACCCTCCCCTCCCCTCGAAAGTCTCAAGAAATATCACCTTGTGTCTTTGCTGTCATCATCATCACTGCTGTCATCCGTCATCATCATCACTGCTGTCATCATCACCAATGTCATCATCTTCAGATGCACTTGATCTATCTGATGTTTCGAACATAAAAGTGATGCAAAAAAAATTAGCAAAATTGGTAGTGTGTCAGTACTTAGAATAAACGAAAACAATTCATTGATAAATGCAGCTCTAATACAAGATTAATTTTGTCACAGTTCTTACCCAGCTTAATCTTCTCTAAAATGATGGGATGAAACTTCAAGGCCTCTGGGTTGTCTGGCTCAAAGATTAGGACTGAAAAAAAATACATAAAGAGGCATTTATCTAATCTGCATGACATTAAGGGGTTTTTGGTTATTGTTTTTAAGTGACAGAGCATGCAAAATATATATATATATCTTTTATTTTACTCTCTTGCTTTTTGTATAGCATTTCAAATATTTATCTCATTTGTACCAAGAATATTTTATACATCATCACAAGATTGCAAATGTGTCCAATCTTGTTTGTGAGCTTTTATCTACTACAACATATAAGGCAACAGTTTTTAACACATTCTAATCAACATCCATTTTCAAGAAACTTTTGACAAGATCTTGTTACCCTCTGAAAAATGCAAAATATGCAAATAATTTTCATTAGAAATTATTAAATACTTATGAAGGACAGGGAAGTTTAGAAGACATCTTAACTGATGTCACTTATTTTCACTACATGCTCATGAAGTATGTTTACACTGCCTGTTGTACTACTCGGGCTAGATTATCTCGCACACACAGGTAAAACCCTTTGTGGCCTCTGGTTAGGTTGACTAAAACCACCTCAATTTATTGGATGTGGCCCTGCCAATAAAATAGAACTAGCCTGGTAAAAATGGCGGCTTTTTTTTCATCAAATCAAACAACTACCACCTGTTACTGTATAGCTTACCAACTGGGCAAATATGATGATGCATTGTTTAGTAAATACCATTTTTTGTTAATTTTGTAATGTAAGACAAATGCCATAATAAAATATGAAACATCACCCTGATCAATGTTTCCCTTCCCCAACTCCAATGTTAAATTTTATCAATCATGCCTCGGCTTTGTCTGTATGTCCTTTTGTTTCCAAATGAAAGCACCCACAAATAAAAGCAAACCAATCATTTTGTTGTGTAATATTTGCATGAGGGGTACCAGATATCAAGGTGAATAAATTGGACTTTCTACAGTTACCTTTTTTGGTTTTTAAAGCTTCATGCTTTATTTAGCTGAACAACATATACAGGGCTTCTGCTTACGCAAAAAATTGCGTACAGTACGCATTAAAAGTTCGGAGGACCCTTCAATTTTCGTCAATGGGGTCCCATTCAAATTTGGGCAAAGAACAGGGACCCCTTAAAAATCTTAAGAAGGGGTCCCTAGGACCCCAAAGAATTTAGCCTTAGCAGAAGCCCTGATATAGGACCTCATTTTCTTTTTAAAAAAATATCCTGCCAGTTAATTTTACCTTCTTAAGGACTCATAAATCTGAAGATGGTTTGTCTGTCAGTTAACTTTACCCATTGGTTCCCTTGCTAAGTAAGAACAATTTTACCCATGAATAAACTGCTGATGCCCATGAATATGAGCCCTGCACTTTTACAACTTTCACTTATAGGACATGAGATTATCATCTGTGTTTGAACTCAGGTTGTTATTGCAGCTGAAACTGCAAACAGTAGAAAGCAGATATAAGATGATATTGCACTTCACAGCTGTCACCAGCCTCAATCAGTACAAAATCCTTTTTACAGACATCAAATATCTATTTCATGGTGAAGCAGATAGCCAAGTGGTTGGGTCATCTGAACCCACAGCCTCACCCATTCAATACATATCTTGGTGCAGCAAACTCCCCAAAAGGTGAGCTGTCAGGGATGGGTACCTGATCCCATAGAAGAGTTGGGAGTAAGGCAGCAAGGAGGAGATAGGCACCGCCAATTGCATAAAGCTGGCCTCCAGAAAAGTGAGGTCTCTTACTCCTTGCTCCTCATTGGACAAAAAAGGTTAGGGGACAAACTTAACCATATGTCATGTACTTGAAGATACAAAAATGTGAAATGTACTTTCAAAATATATCATAAGTTTGTAGACTTTTTCACTCTTAAAGAAGAAAGTTCAGCTCACTCATTCTGCACAACTTCTCTGCAGTGACATAATCCTTTTTCATCAGACACTGCAAAAACTGCAGAAGAACATATCGCATGAATGTGAAAGCAGGCACATGCACATATATGTGAATGCATGCATGTCCAGGCACACACATTTTCAAATGAAATATATAAATTTTCATACACAAAGCAAAGCTACAATGATATCAAACAGTGAAAGCATTAATTTACAGTTTAAGTTAAATGTACAATTTAGCTCCAGCCAGATACAAATTTGTTGATGTTTTAGGAGATGCCACACAAGTCATTTAAGACTCAATATTTTCTTAATCATTTATCTTAAAAAAGATTCAAACCAATTTCAGGATGATAATGACTTAATTGAAGTGCTTAAAATGATTTAAATGTACCACTAGTAGTGTACTAAGATGTTTTTGTAGACGTTAGGGACTGACAGCTCACAGAACCAGGGCTTCTGCTTACGCAAAAAATTGCGTACAGTACGCATTAAAAGTTTGGAGGACCCCTTCAATTTTAGTCAATGGGGTCCTCTTCAAAAGTTGGGCGAAGAACAGGGACCCCTGAAAATTCTGAAGAAGGGTACCCTGGGACCCCAAAGAATTAAGCCTTAGCAGAAGCCCTGCCCAGGACTGTCCCTTTTTCACGCCAGCTGCGTGCATAATAGCCAGCCTTGAACTGCCCACCCATGGCTACTAGCGACAGGACCAATTGTTACACCAGAGGTTACGAAGTTGCCTGAGCCACTTGGGGAGACCATGACCAGACAGGGCGGGGTAGGAGTGACCATGGGAGCTGAGAAAGGTCATGATGAGACGGGAAAAGGAGGTGGATGGTTCGACGGAAAATAGAATAAGTAGTGTAGCTTTACAGCTGAGAAAGGAGTTTTGATTTTGGAATTGACAGTTGAGAGATAGCAGCCAGCCGCCAAGTGAGACTCTGAATAAAATCTATGGTTATACGGCAAATTCCATCTTTGTGTGTTCTTGTACAACTAGCCCACCCCTACGTAGCCATCAGGGACTGGCATGTTGGTTACACATTTACCAAAATGCAAATTAGTAAAAGCTGTGAATTTTACAATATGAAAAACAAGCACTCCTCTTGCCTCTTAAGAATGAAAAGATGGCTGCTCCTTGGTATGTGACATCTGCAGCTCTCAACCTTCTACATTTTCTTCGTTTTTTGACTGCTTTTGTGCTGTGTACTTAATGTGTTATACTTCAAGTGTGGAGACTGTGATGATGATTATTGTGTGCACAGTATTCAGTAGTCCTTTTCATTAATTTCAGATATTTAAGTCTGTTGGCATTAGCTGACTTGATGACACCATCTTGTCATATATATATCTCCTGTGTAGATTGTACTATTCCATCGAAACAGTTGTGCTTTACCCAAACCTTGGATGACCAAGGGCTTAAAAGCAGTGCTGAACAAAAATATGTGTTCTTCATGGGTTCTGGCCATGACAAGAAACTGGTACATAAAGAGGTCCACAATGCTATCCGTCAGGCCAGGGTGAAATAGAAGATTAAAACAGAGTGTCAGTTTGGTACAGGTTAGCATCCGAGCAGCTTGGCAGGGACATGAGAACATGGCCAATGTTGAAGATCAGCATAGGGCTCTAAAGCCAAAATCTCCATCTCAGGCATTTCAAGGCAGTCTCCATCTCAAGACAGTAAACCCCTGCCTAAGGCTCTTAATGCCTTCTTTGCTTGTTTTGAGACACATAACTTTTCCATGAACATCAAATATGCGCCCAGTTCTCTTCATCCTGTCCAGATGGTTGAGATTTGTCAAAAACAAGTTGTAGTGCTGTTTCAGAGAGTAAACATTCACAAGGCTTCAGGTCCAGAGGGTATTTAGTACAGAACATTACATTTCTGTGCACACCAACTTGGAGACATTTTCTTACACCTATTTCAGTGCACTGTAGATTTATTCTCCATCCCTGCTACTTGGAAACTGTCTACAATTGTCCCAGTTCTGATAAAAGCTTCAGTTCAGCATCTCAATGACTTTAGACCAGTGGCGTTAACATCGGTGGTCATGAAAGTACTGGAGACAATCATCAAAGCACTGATTCTAAATGCCACTAACAAATGTCTTGGCCCCTTGCCATTTGCTTACCAGTCCAAACAAAGTTTTGATGATGTTAAATTACTTACCCTCCTTACTTTTGAACAACACCTGGATAATCCACCTGCTGATATACAACTTTCGTTTGCTGACTTCTCAGCAGCTTTCAACACCATCCAACCACAGATCCTTTCTAGAAGACCATTTGACCAGTTTTTCCTTGACCATCAGCTAGTGTCATGGATCACTTTTTGGTTAACAGGCAACGAGTACTTGTCAATGGCACTTTTTCTGACTCCATCCCAACATGCAATGGCTCACTCCAAGGCTGTGTTTTATCCCTGCTTCTGTTTATTCTGTATACCAACAGTTATCACAGTAACTATGAGAAATATCTTGTCAAATTCTCTGATAACACAGCAGTGCTCTCTCTTCTTAGTGAAACAGTAGTAGATACCTATGGTGTAGCTTTGGATGAATTTATTGCCTGGTGCAATGACCTTTTCTTAAAACTTAATATAA
Organism: Pomacea canaliculata; assembly: GCF_003073045.1. Classification (NCBI taxonomy): domain Eukaryota; kingdom Metazoa; phylum Mollusca; class Gastropoda; order Architaenioglossa; family Ampullariidae; genus Pomacea; species Pomacea canaliculata. The sequence goes on along the minus strand of NC_037591.1, from coordinate 43,559,287 downwards.
TGCTAAAGAGATTGTCAGGATTAGGGCCTTTGATTTCTGTCTGAATTCTCCATCAAGTCCCATGTCATCCAAGACAAGGAGATGGAAATTATCTGTACTTTTAAATACCTAGGCACCATCTTTGATAAGAGACTTTGCTGAGATACTAACACTCAAGCTGTTGTGAACAAGGCTCATCAGCACTTCCTTCTCCAAAGTCTTTCTCTGTCTTCCAGCAATTTCTTCGGGTCTTTCATAGATCACAGGTACAGAGAGTGCTGTCTTTCTCATTTATCTGTTTTGACAACAGTTTATCAATGAAGGACAAAAGCAGCTTACACTGGGTTGAATCCACCTGCTGCAAAGTCTTTGGAACAACCCAGAGTGCTCTTCAGACACTATGTAATAGGCAGACACTTCTGGAAGTATCTGAAATCCTTTATCATGACAGGCATGTCCTGTCGAGGGCTGCCGATTCTGCGTACCTGCATGCAGAACCAACAGACTGAGACTGTCCTTTGTTGTTTCAGCTATGCAACTTCAAAATATTACTGTGTGCAAATGAAGGGAGCGGTTTGAACCATGAATGTATGAGTCTGTTTGGCGGATATGACTATGTTATGATAATATATTTTTTTGTGCTTTCTTGTCAAGCTGCCCCAAACATCGCTCAAGGATAAATAAAGTCTTATCTTGGACAACAGGCAATCATTAATATATCTTAAAAGTTCCCAAAAGCAAATAATGAAGATGAATTTTTATGTACAAACAGTACCTCTAGTAACAGCTCATTCGGTGCTTTCTGCATCTCTTTTTCTTCACGGTCATTATCAGCAACATCGTTATTAACATCACCGTCATCAGAGCTCTCATCACAGAACTTGCTAGTGCTAAATTGATTATCAGCATTCAGACTTTGGCTGTCTGATGTTAAAGATGTTAGCATCTTTGGGTTGGTGCTCATCCTGTAGCAGATTAGGTAGAATTGTCACTGCACTTAAAAAAAAAACACTTGCTGACTCTAGTAATACTGATATTTACTAAATGCCTACATTAACATATTGCAGGTTTGTGGCATACCAACTGATAGTGACATTATGGCTACCTTTATCTCCTGAAAGCAATCCAGTCCCTCATGAAGTACACACATACAAATAACAGAAAGATCTAGATCAAGGTTCAGGTATGTGAAAAACAACAGAGTGATATAGACTTTCTTGAAGATGACTATTTTTGGGACAAGTTCGCCATCCTTGTCTTTCTAAATGATCACTATAGTGGTACAGTATTTGAGAAAGAAATTAAATGGTATACATCATGCCAGTACAAAAGTATGTTGTGTGAAATAGCACAATGTCCTTGGTTCTGGCAAATGACAGCACCTCAAAGTATAAGACTTTAGCAATTAACTGATATAAAATTGCCTCCTTGTAAATTTCAGGTTTTTGTCAGAATGAGAAATTTGCAAAAGTTGTTACATTGAGGCTACTTGCCTGCTTCACACATAGCCCCTGTTTCTGATGGGATAGCCAAGATATTCCTACAGGCAACATAACTAGAATGCAAAATATATCACAAATAAACTGAACTAACCTGTCCACTTGCAAGTTGCTATCTGGAGCTGATTTCTCATCTGAAACAAAATTTGAGCCATGGCATGGAAATGTTGACTGAGCTGATAAATATTTACAAAGAGAATAGTGCCTAAAGATTGCTTTCACAATGTGAATAGTTTACTGGATTATGGGTGTGCAGCTGAGCAATTGCATGATCACATTAATCTCACCCTCAGTATACCGACACCTTGCAGATGAAATGGTTTGTGTCTTGGAGTTGGCACCATCCACTGCCTGTTGTGTGCTGTGTGTAAACTCCCGCCAATCCAGTTCTGGCCTAAAAGGTGTCTCGCTGATAAATAAACCACAGAATTCACACAAACACAGAGATCAAGACTGCATGTAAGCGCGAATGCACACATATATTCAATCTCACTGAAACACTCTAAAAACTTTAAGCTTCTTGCTCTCATTTATGGTCAAGACTATGAAATTGCCAAAAATGTTAGCTTGTGCCATGACAGACTGCTTTAAGCGCCAGTGTGGGAAGTGAAATAAAGCTGCATCAGGTTTCTGCTGTGCACATTCTGCTTAAACCATTATGTTTTCATACAAAGCACATAGCATTATCAGCAGAGAGAGCTCGTAGTAATCTATCTTGAAATTAAAAGTGTTCTCAGTTACCTTTCTTGTTTTCGTTTCACTGCAGTGAGGGTAATGTATTTTGTTGGCGTTCCCACTCTTGGAATAGAATCAGCCCTTGGAGGTGCCTGCCCAATATTTGACTTTGACCTATGCTCAAAGATATCAAATATCATTTTAACAAAATTCATAGTCATAGATTTAAGCAGGTGAGCCTTTTAGAGACCCACTTTCTTAGTTGGAAAATGCTTTCAAATGATTTCAGAATTTTCTGCACCAAAATTAATATATCACCACCTACGCAGCAGCCAGAAAAAGGATTTCTTAACAATGGACATCATCTGTTAAAATATGAAGAGAAGAAAATGTGCCTAAACATTCATCAATTTTGTTATGGGTAAACTTTGGCAAAGTGACTGTATACCTAGGATCTAATCTATTCTGAGGGGAACTCGGACCAGATGAAGGCCAAAGATCACCACCTGTGACAGATAGGAAACATAATACAAAGTTTTCACTAGCTTCATCTAAAATTTTCATATTAATAATATGTATTAATAAGAGTTAAGCAAGAAATAAATGTGCTGTTATCTTATTTGCACAATTAATTTGCTTTCCTTCAAAGAGAGCTTCTGCTTGTCCCCTGCAGCCCCCATTCCCTTCCATCTTCTCCTGCCCACTTCTTTCTTCACACACACCACACAAACATGCATAAACATATTTCACTGTTAAAATTATTATTATAAATGCTTATTCATCATTCACAAACTTTCTTATGTGGTTCAGATATCTCACATCAACACTGTCTTTCACTATTTATAAAAAAGATACTTAGTGTTACTAAGGAACAAAACAACAAATCTATCCATTAACATTACTGAGAGCAGACTCACCTGCTGGAACTAATATTTCCATACTAAGTGAACTCAAAGCACGTGACTGTTTTAAATGCCCAGACCCAGGTCTGCAATAAAGAGGGCAAACAATCTGTCTTGTGTGGAAAATTAATCATAAAAAACACATTAAAATTCTACCATGGATGTTCACAATACTTGACATGATGTGAACTCATTACTCCCTGTAGCCATAGAAGTGCATGCATTAGTGTGTGCATATATAAAAGAGATAAAAGGAGTACTGGTAAAACAAAGGGTAAAAAGTTAAAAATTATCTGACTGTAACTATAATTCCTCACAAACACAGACTTCTAAGCACAACAAATGATTACCTGAGGACTGATGCAAAATAAAGGAAATAAAATATATTAATGAAAATCTTTTAGCTTCTATTTAGTTGATAGCAAGATTCACCAATAGTAACTAACAAAAGCAATTGGAAAAAAACCATTAAATATCAGGTCCATGTGGATCTATGTGTGTCACTTATTGCTTTGAATGTTTGACAGATATATCATGTCATATATTACCTTGGATATTTGACAGATATATCATCATTCCCCCTTTTCTCCTCATCCCTGGCAGCTTCATATGTTTGCTTTGATAGTGGTTTATTCTTTGCCGACATTTCACTTGGAAGCTGATCTAAATCTGTTGAAATAAAGATGCACAAAATAGGTTATATTTTATAATATTCCACAGATTTGTAATTTTCTTGATTATCATAACATTAATTTTTGTTTCTTTGCTTTCCTTCTGACCTGCCTTTCTGATAGTTGTGAGAGTAGTGTGTAATGCTGTCAGAATACCATTATCTTGAACAATGTCATCAACACCAACCCTGAAGAAGGGATCGAAAAGTATGAAACAAAGTTACTTCCCAGTGCACATATGCTGGGATCGAAATGTATGAAACAAAGTTACTTCCCAGTGCAAATATGCTGTTGCTGCTTGATCTTGACAGGTTGGTGCACTTTGGCAAAGTGACTGTATACCTACCATCTAATCAATGCTGGTTTGATAGGAAAGTATTTCGACCTTGCACTATGAGAAGACACTACCGGGCGACCCTGGCGTTTGACGTCTTGGGCGCAACGCACATATATCTGTGAAGCAATGACATAGCAATTACTGTTGGGCATCAGGAACTGTCTATCTCAGATTATTAAGTAATAATGGGTCATAAGAAAGGCGCCTACCTAAAGAGGGTTTTGCACGTGGGGAATAATGGAGAGGGAAAGAAACTAACCGGGAAAAAATCCCAGACCGACAACCAGCCATAACGGTGAAAAACAAAACTGCCTCACCCCTCTGTTATATTTTGAATGCCAAGAAGTAGATTTTTAAATTGGAAAATAAACCATGATAAATATATATATATCTCACAGTCTTACTATCTTTCGTCCTCCTTTTTTTTTTAAACTTTACCCCATATCAACATAGACATCGGTTAGCAGCGTCCATCTTGTTTAAAAATGGCGTTCTTATTGGATACCTATATAAAGCTAACAATATTAGTTAGACTTCTAAATTAATATAACGAAGCACTTACAGAGTAGAGATGAAATGTTTCTAAATTCAATGCATTCCAACACAAATGTGTTCCCTTTTGACCTGTATACAGGGTACTTTAGTTTCGAATGTTAAGATAGAGGGCATCTGCAAATTAAAGTATGTACAGTGACTTGCTTCAGTGATTCAGGAACTGTGTTTCCATTTTCTATCATGTTATTTAACGACGTTTGCTAGGTTATTAAGTCTTTTGTGATTATGAAAACTTAATTAACTCGCAGTTACATTGTGAGGGGAGATTAGTAGGCGGTAGTATGTTTGTGGATGCAGTATCACTATCGCCTCATGTCGTCTGTGTGGGTTGTGCATGTATTTATTTAACAATTATAAATACGACGATGCACAACTTCTTCATTATAATATGTTCAGTTCTAATAGATAAAGTAATAATTAAAACCTAGATATGCAAACCGTGAATTTTGATAGAATCCAAAAGGCCAAGCAATGGACACAACTTTCCCAGTCGCTAAATGATGAAGCATTGATAATTATACGTACCATTGAGCCGTTATACTATAGTCGTGGCTTCTGGAGAGCATTTATTGTTAGATCTTCATTCTGGTTACAGGAAGGACGCTTTAAGTTACAAAAAAAAAAAAATTTCGCTAGCTGTTAACTTTAGCATCGGGTGTACGACCGGAGTAGGTTTAGGAGCCATGACGAACCGTCTGTTCGGTTCAGTATAACACGCCATCACATGAACTAACAAAAAAGAATATCTGCCTGTTTTCCTATTATATGTCTTTGTTTACTAGAATTTTACTCTATTTTTAGGTGAGATACCAACGATGAAAGTACGAGCCCAATTGTTTGATGTTATCCACCGTGCAGGTGTTATTAGCATGCTGGGATTGACTGCTTTTGGTGCAGTTTTGCTAACTGCTAGAACGTACAGGTATTTCACGCGTAAGCAGAAATTATCTGATTTCATATGTAATTCAGATTTTGTTCGCAGGAATAGGTTAATGGATGTGTAAGCTGTGGGTAAGGAAATTTGTCACCAAACCATTTTCGAGTACTTTAGATACTTCAGTTTTACATTCAAGCATTATAAAGTGAAGTAATTTTTCAAGTTTGACATGCAGACATTTTGCTGTTTAACTTTTTAAAATTTCTGAAAGCTAACTTAATTTTAAGCCATCCATTGTAGCCAAGTGGTTTAATTTCCCCCCACTCTCCCCAGCTTGGTCATAATTAACTATAACATCATTTATTTAAATTCGGTAGCTATTGATGGACCAGTGACTACACTACAACATTTATAGTTTCACAACTGCGCAAGAAGAAGTTAATTGTCTTGGACTTTGTTTCAGACGTGCGACCCATGCAGCAAGAACATAAGAGGCTACTTGCAGAAGAAATGATTACTAAAGAACAAATTGAAAAAGAAGTGGAGTTGCTTAGAAGACAGCGGGAAGCAGAAAAACTTGTTTCTTAAGTATTTTTAGTAGTTTTTGAAATGGTTTTCAGCATCAGGCATTTGTGCACATGGATTTCAGTGATCATCTCTGGAAATATGCAGTTGCTTCTTAAGATGGGACATCTTGTTAGTTTTATATGAAATATTGTGAAGTGTGAAAACATTCTGAGACTGAAATGATTGGGAAATGGAAGTTTCTATGATGTTGCCAATATTGGAGGAGGGGAAGGTTATTAAATTTGCAAATGTTCTTGGAGGGAAAAAAATCATTTGTTTTGTACAGCAAGCTATCATTGATTGTTGGGATAATTGCGTCGGTCATATTAGTATCAGAAGAACTCTGTGTATCATACCACTTAGAACATACACATCCCTTAAGTTTGTGTGTGTGTGTGATTTGATGTTTTTTGTGCATGTTTGTTATGGACTTATGCATAGCAGAAATAAAGTGCCCAGAGTACAGCATTTTTGTTTATCATAAACATAGCATATAGATAACTTTAATCAGGTGAATATTTTAGTTAGCTTGATGAAGGACCCTTTTAATTGGTGTTTCCATGTCTCCTCAACCTCAAATATCAGCACGTGAAGGAAACAAACTGTCTCATTTATACCAGATTATCAAGTTGCTCTTGTAGTTCTTGTCTTAAGGTGGCACCACACGGGGTTTGGCAAACACTGTTTTCTTATGAAACAGCCTTGTTTTCCCCGTTTGCCGTCTGGCATACAGCGCAAAGCGTTTGATGAACTGGAAGGAAACCTGGTTTTCCTTGTGTTTGCACATTTAGAACTTGCTCTATTTTGGAGGGCGGTTTTTCAACAAGGCTGCCAAAGCCACAGCCCGCTTGGAAATTTAAATGAGGAAAATACCTGCTATTTAATTGAGCTTTTTCAAAGCCACCAGGAATTGTGGGAACCTTGGAGAGCACAATATCGCAACAGACAATAATATTGAAAATGGGTCTTTGGCTTTCTTTACAGATTTCGTTCTCATCAACGACAGGGACTGAGTGCACAGGTATTAATTTTAAATGATGATTGCTTTATCGTATCATTAAAATCCATGAATGAAGTTATTCCTATATTTTATTTAGAATTTTTTTAGAATTAAGTACATATTAGTTCTGATACAGCCTGCATGAGCACAATGTGACTATTATTGTTTTGGCTGCTGTTATTCTAAAATTACAGTCTGCTGAACATGAACAGATTTTGACAGCACTGGAAAACTGCTAAATTTATCTGATCGTTTTCATAACAATTTAAAGGTACATCATAAAGCATAACATTTAAAACATCAAATGCAGAGCCATGTATACAAAATCATCACAAATAAACAATGTTAATTTGGGCAGCTAGTTATTTATTTCATAAGATTCTACTACTATGTTGCAGTTGCCCATATCCAAGCAAAGGTAGCCAGCCTCCGAAACACATTTTCAAGGGAAATGCATAAAATAAATAAAACTATAGTAAGTGGGGCTGGAGCATGTGATGCCTACAACAGTTCATGGCCTTTTTTCAGCAGTTGAAATTCCTGTTGCCAGTAATGTCTCTAGTGGCACCAACATCTTAAAACTTGGTAAACAGAATGGTTTATTTATACTCTATATATACACACAGCAACATATAATAAATTTATTACATCTTGTCACAAAGGTTGTTTAAGGTGGCTCAAAATATCCTACTGCGAACAGTTTGATAAAAAATTTTGTCGTCAAGTTCAACAATGCTGAGCATTCCACCCTCCTTCCACTCAACTTGTCTACAATCAATTATATTTGTCATGAAATATTCACAGACCAGATAATAAATTGTATATCACAAACAGATCTCTGAGCATACACTGTAATTTGCAAAATACATTTATTAAAAAAATAAAACTTTATTTGGATAAAACATTATTAATTTCATGACTATACAGACCTTAAATGACTGTGGGAGATGGCTGTATGTCACTACAATTGCCACAATTATAAATAATTGCTCAAAACTATCAAAATCAGATATATAAAAACACTACAAATAGTATGTCGATTGTAACTATTATAAACAGACAATAAATTAAAAAAATGAAATGTTTCTGACCAGCTCAGCAAGTTTATTTTAGGAAAAAATCTTATTCTTAAAGACCATGGACTCTTAGGCAGATACATTGCAACAAATAGTTTTATATTTGATCTCACTGCCAGTGAGCCTCACCATGAGCCCAGAAGTAGTCACGAAATTTGTCTCTCACTTCTCTTGCAGAAAGAGTAGAATGATTACCTTTGAAAAAATTCTTTCAACAGAGCTATCGCTACACAGCTTTCTGTTACACAAGCAGCCACATCAGGAGAGAGATTTAATATATTTGACAGCACTCTGAATCGGTTGACCAAGATGCCTAAGGCATCATCAGAGACACACTGCACTCTACTTAAGCGATAATTGAAAATTTTTTCATGATCACCTTGTCCTTGTTGGGGATATGGCTTCATAAGGTGTTCCTTCAATGGGAATGCCTCATCTCCCACAAGTACAAAAGGCATCTTAATATGTAAATGAGCAAGTTCCCTTGGTGCAGGAACTTGTAGGGTCTTACTTTCAAGTGTATTGGAAAGTGTAGTGCAGGCAACTATTCCGGCAGTATTGTTTCTTCTGTTTTCCCCTACATCATACCAATAAACCGATAAAATGAATCTACCACGGCCAGAAAAACAACTGAATGAAAGTCTTTATAATTAAAGTACATAGAACCACTTCTTGGTGGGGCCTTTATAGCAATATTTTTCCATCTATAACCCCAATACAGTGTGGAAAATTCCATTTTTCTTTTAAAGGCTCTTGCAATGGCTTCCCATTCTTGCTTTGTATTGGGAACCTGTGAACATAACAGACCAGAAGTGAAACAGTATGAATTAAACTAATGCATGTAAGAACAGGAAAGTACCTTTTACACAACCATTATAACAAATTATTTGGTTTTGCATTGTAGGAAACACAAGTGGTGAATCACCAACAGCAAGGCGAACACGATTATTTCTACTAGTGCCAGACAGAAAAGGAATTCACTGAAACTCAGTCTGAAGGGGCTAAAGAGGATGATCCAGCACTTTCACTCACTTCACGCCCTTGCGGGTGAAGAAGTGACTACTCAGATGTAGGCAAAAGGCAAGAAAAAAGAGCATGAAAAGATCAGGGGGATGATCTGACTAAGTATGCCAATAGATCATTATATAAATAAAAATAGACCAAAAGTGGACCCTGAACTCATGTGAGCAAAAATTCTTACTAAAAAAAATTTCAGAATTACCAGATATTACACAAAGGAAGCTTATAAAACTAGATATTGACTAGGACCTCTACGCTTAAAGGAATTCATGGGGTTTTTTCCTGGGTGCCTATGCGTCAATGACCTTGACTGAAATAAAAACATTTGCATTTTATGCTGTTTGTCTTGTGAGTCACAATTTTCTCATTGTGTCTGATTGAATGTACAGTGGAACCTCGGTTAGCGAACGCCTCGGATAGCGAATATTTCGGTTAACGAACAAAAATTTCTTTAACGTTTGATAGCGAACAAATGGTTCAAACACAAAAGATCTTACTCCAAAAAGAAAAAGCAGACAGAGAAAATCAATGAACATCCATAACCTCAAAGATGAATAATGTCACGTGTGCTCATGCAAGCAGTAATTCACACACACCCAAACAGTTTCATTGATAATTGAATAACTGTTATTAAAACAAATACTATATTTCTATTTAGATTTAACAGTAACCATATTAGCTTTCCATGGATTATACTGGGAAAACTAAAAGAAAAGCTTTAAAACACACATTCAATAAAGAAGTAACTTTTAAACAAACAAAACCATCACCTACCTTCAAATACTGATCTTTCAGAGCAATAGCAATTGCTCTATATGTGTCTGGAATGATTTCCCCAATGGTACATCTCGATCTGCCGACGATAGATAAAACACAAGGACTGGTAACTGTCTCCTGAAACAAATTGTTTTGACATGTGATGTGATTCCTTTTCTTCCTTCCCCAAAAATAGTATTACTATATGTTGTAGTACTTATCTGTACAATATAACTATGAGCGATCTGATACTTCAAAAGATGCCATTGAAATTGCAAAAAATACTAAATATACTGTAATTGGACACTAACCCTTTAAATTCAAATATGAAGGACAAAGCATTCTGCACAAACAGGTCATTAATCACAAATGTGAGAAACATTGAAAAGACTTCCGCAGGGTGACTTGCGCATACTGCATATACAGCTTAAACATTATTGTAACAGCATCTTGTTTTCTTTGTAATAGAAGACTTAATTTTAGCCAAAAGTAGAAGTGTTTGTAGTCCTTATACAATTTTTTAACTGACTGATAAAAAAAAAAACACACCCAAAATCTCACCTGTGGCTAGAAATCTCAGTGTCTCACAATAAGCTTTTCGCCAGGTGAGATGCACTTGCGCCTATTTGTTATCTGCTTTGCGATGTACGACTCTCTACGTGAGAGTAGCAAATGCGGATCCATTCTCACAAAGTTGCTGTAAGAATCTGAATCCTCAGCACACAGCTTCCTTATTAGAGCATTGTAGGCGCCTTGCTGGGCTCTTCTTTTAAGCTATGGTCATACCCACCACCTTCGCTTTGTCTTCTTTTTCTTTAAAACGAAGTGCTGCTGCAAGCATCAACATCTCGTCGTCTGCTGAGTCCGCCATTGCAGAAATCAAGGGACGCTACTGTCGCGCACTTTCTAACTTTTTCGCAAACAAGTCTGCCCGTGTGGCATCGCAAGCGGGTAAACTGTTTCCATGAACCCATTTTCCTTGCGTTCGGGATACTGATGGTTCAAGAAAACAGTGTTTGCCAAACCCGTGTGGAGCCCCCTTTAGCTGCTGTCTTCTTGCCATCTGAATTGGTCTGTTTGCTCTGCTTGTGTTTTGACCTCATTATTTTGTGCCACACAATCTTTTTCTGGCTCCACTTAAAAAATTGTTCTGCCCCTTTCTCTTTGAACTGTTACTATCTTCAAAGTTTTGAACTCTGGCCTAAAAACACGCCTTTGTAAGAAATAGGTTTCATAATCCCGCTAAAATATATGACTAACTTTTATGCAAACCTTTCCTCCATCCCCACACACTTTTACGGACATACATATATATCCCTGATCGAGCTAGTCCAGCACCCCACCCCAGGCCTTGGCCATTTGAAAACCTCATCCATTAACAGCCAACCCGCCCTTTCACAGACCTTGTCTCAATACTATCGCCCCACCACATCACAGACTTCTGTCTGGGAGCTGATCCATCAGCTCCTACCACCTTCAATGAGTGCGATCCAATGGCGCAACGGTTAGCGCCTGTTACCAATGCAAACAAAGGTTGGTTGTCCGAGGTTCAGCTCCCGTCCTGGGCACGCTATTCTTTCTCTGCATGTGGTGGCATCTGTTTACGTAGCTGGCTGCCTATCGTGATTTAGCCTTAGTTGCTGGCTCGGCGTAGCGTGAAACACCAAGTCAAACCCCACTCCCTTCCACCTCAATGAAATATTTGTTGCCATCTTCGCGTTTCAGGCGGTTCGTCTCTTCCACCCAAAATGTATCCCCTCTGGCGCTGTCCTGGAATGAACAGCATGAGTACCTGGTGGGTCGTCAGTTGGGCGGTTGCTAGATGTGTGCAAACCATGAACAGCTTACTGGAAAGAGCAATGAGTCGACCTCTCAAGATCGAGTCAGACTAGTCGATCATGACCATGTCTTCTTGCATAAAGACATGAAGCTCTTGCAATCATAGATGTGCTCTGAAATCAGCTCCGTTAAAATGTAGACAAGATGGAGTTTGTTCAGGTGGTGAGTTAGATGAGCCTTAATATGGTCACGTGTAAGGACAGCTGACACTGTCTTGTGTTTCTTCTGCTCATTACTTTGCTTGCCTGTTTCGTCGTTGCCAGCTGTTCCTCACACATATCATGCTATTGTGTGTAAGCTTTCTAAAGTGAGGACCGCGTCCTTCTTTTGCGGCTCTTCTGCCGAGATTGTGTGCGCGACCAAAATGTCGTCTAACATCGATTGAACAGAAGAACAGCGAGGTTAGGTGCTACAGCACTAAGCACAATGGGAGATGAAAAAGAGAGGAGGGAGATAATAGAAAAACTTTCTCGCCTGCACAGTGCATAGGCATCCCACTCAGCAGAGCTCGTGCAACGGGCTGCAGGCAGACCAAACCTGACGCATACCTGACATGATCGAGACAGAGCTGTTGCGCCACAAGCTTTCCTTTGTAAATGTGTCTCACCGATGTCACTGAACGACTTAAACAGATGTCACTGATCGAGTACAAGGTGTTCATCTGATGATACATCTTAAAAGTGTATGTTACAGAGAATTTTAAAAATACAAGAACAACATCACGTCGTGGAATTGCTAACTTTACTTATTTCTATGGCCCGCCCTTTCGATTTACTGCAGCACAGTAGTTACATCTAAAGTAACTGCAGGCAACGCCACAGAAGCGTTCTCCCTCTCTTACACACAGAATTAACAGACCATGCTACTGCCGAAGAGGCAAAATGCCAGAAGATGCACGTGTAGTGATTTCCACTTCTGACAATTTACAAAAAGAGTTGTTTTCTTGTCGATTGATCTCCATGTATGTCATACGGCTTGTAGACCGACAGCCGTTTGTTTGTCAGATAATATCGCGATGCAACTCTCTCACCTTCTTTCTTGTTTGACACAAGGTCACTTTGTAGTGCATAGTAGGCAAACACCATACAACTATGTCTGCTCACTAACGCGCAGATTACTAGAGAGGAATGTAAACAAAATCATAGACACGAATGATGCAGCACCCATTTTCCTCACTTTAACAAAATCAGGTCTCATGATACGTCCTATGGAGGCCATATCATGATCCCCACAGCACAGAATAATGATCGCAGAAGAAAGCCAAGTCCGTGAAGACGCGATGCATCACTTGGCAACCTGCACAATGCATGTTGAGAGCTGGACAAAATACTACCTTAATGTCGAAATGTAATCTTATAAATAACGTAGACTATGGTGATCTTTGTGGCGGGCAGCCGCTGACACTTTGTAAAATCCACGCTGTTTGTCTGATCCCAACCAAATTTTGAATATTCCTTTCTATTATTGCTGAGTCGTAGCTATGCTTGGTAGGAGGTGTATGTTTCTCTGAAGCATGCTCACTTTTTATCCAAACGAAAAAATGTTACCCAAATGTTCATAAATGCCGTAATTTGAGACAGGGCGCCGAAAGCCGTGAAAAAGCGTTCACCGGTAGACGGAAGACTGGAGTCTCCAGCTGTGAGGTACAAACGCAAGCCACAATTTCCCTCGATCTGTGCCTCAAAAGAAGGGTTCAAAACTTCCAGCATGGGGACGCATGCTCAGGTGAAGGCACGAACTTTTCTTGGTGTCAGGTTAGACGATAGACTCTCGTGGAACCCATAAATTGGAGAATGGGAAAAAGAGAAATAAAAAAGCTCTCTCTTGAACACATTGCATATGGTTCTTGAAGACTGTCTACGCAGCAGTCCGTCACGTGATATAAGAACAAGTGCTTGGCCTGACACACCTGACAGAAGTCGATCAGAACCTGGTTACGAGGACGCCTGAGTGCCATGAAAAGCACTTCCGCTGCAGCAAGGAAGGTAACCAGAAGGCCATCAATGAAGGACTCATCTTTCCTCTCTCGATCGCGTGCACGAATCTAATTTATCCGATGCAAAATTTTATAAAAAGCAAAACAAAGATACCCTGATCACCCGGTTCATTAAAGGCAGTTCAGTAACAATTAACACTGTCAACACACGGTAATCTCTACCCCTACTCCACTCTGTTCAGTATACACAGTTCCACTCTCTGCATGCTCAATGAGACAGTATACATGCTCCATCCAGCACCCTAATCTTGTGGGTTGTTGACGTTAAATTCTTGTCACCACGATATGACAGTGAGAATTGGGTGTCGTTGGTTCATATTATCTCAGCTCCGATATAGCTCTATCTGGATGTAACACCTGTTTACCAGGCTAACCGTGCGCGTGCGTGTTCAGAGAGGTGCACTTACCTACCTTGAAAAGATGTGTGTTTGTTAGTGTTTGTGCGCCTGTTTGTGTGTAAACCGTTTTGAGCCCGCGATTAGTTTTGAGTAAAAGTCCGGCCATGCAGTACGTATCCCCTGTATAATGCTGTATTGCGCATGCCACCCGACCAACACAATCTGTACCAAAAAAAACCAACCCCTTTAAGCATAAATGAATTCTTCAGGACCGAAGACATATATTTATATATCTCTTGATGTGAAGATGTCTTTGAAGTCAACCGTTGTTTTTTTTTCCGAAGACAGCAATGTTAAATCAGTCTGTGCGATATACGTGATTATGTCACGTGGGGAAAAGTGAAAGGCTATATATATAGAGTTCTATAGATGCTTCTTCAAATACGACTATAGTTCCTTGAATTGTACTATATGACAGATATGGATAGATTAAATAACTCGATCCGTGAAATGTGGCTGTTCACCAGCTGATTCCTGTGCGAACGTCATCAATTGTACCAGCGATGATAGAGGGCGAGCAAGAAGAATCAGAAAACACAGAGCGGGGAATCGCAGGTGTCATGACACGCTGCTTGCACTGACTCACTACCGGTTGTGTGATATCCTCTCACCCTCCTCACCTCAGTCCACCATCTCACTTTCTTGGCCGCGAGTTTGGTCTCCAGCATGTGCTACACCACCACATGAAGATTTGGAATAGCAATCAAAGTCAATAGTTCTTTTGATGAACAAGCTCATGTGTAGAGACATCCTAGTTAATTTATTTTGTAAATATTATTCTTCATGTGTTAAAAAAATGTCTCTGTGATTTGTTTCCAATGTTAACAAAAGATTGAGCAGGAAGGAAATGGCCTGCAGCTGTAGGCCCTGTCTTGGCGCTGGCCGAACACAAATGCCCTCGTGAAAAGAACCAATGAAAACACTCGCTACTTCTACGCCCTTCTCCCTCAACCAATCAAAGGACAGCTCGAAACGATGTGCCTCGGTGCTCTTTTACTATCGAAGCGTCCTAATTTTCGTCAGTTTTAATCGCCAAATACTTTAGAGAAAATGTTATAATAAAATGGCAAAGACGTATAGTGCATTTCAACAAGCATTTAACCATCGATTGCATGCATTGAAAGTTTACTCTTGACGTTCTTTATTGCAACAAATCCGCTGTCAAAGGACATACTATCAACATGGCTTGTGTTACTAAAAATAGTTTGCGATCAAACGGTGGCGTTTCGTTGGATTGCTCCTTTCTGCTCTTGGCCGCAATACTCTCACCCCGGTACTACTTACACCTCAGGCGGTCGAAACACCAGTAAAGAAATGAGTCATCGTGCAATTCATTTGTATTTAAACGTTGTTTGATATGTAAAACATCGACCATCATGGCCGTTTGTGACGATTTTATGCCTGCGAGTTGTATGTCGACTGAAATTGGAAAATTTATTTCTCTAGCGGAAGAATGTGAGGTATAAATCCGCCGACAACTTTGAGGACAAAATTTTGCCACTTTCTCTGTAAATTGTGCATTCAGATAGCCTTGTTTCGTTTCAGAAGAGACATAAATCGTAAAAGACATATCAGTGCATGTCCTACATTTTCAAGATGGTCAGAACGCCCGGTAACATGAAAGCCCGAAGCCGCATACCTCCCTCATCCATGCTTTGTTGTCACTCAGTGAATAAATAATCTGCATACTTTACACGCTGCTATCTGGCGGCCATTTTGTAGGTAGCCATTTGCAATGAGGAACTTTATTTAAGAGGAATGACCGATGTATGATTTTTGAAATATGTGAAGGTAAGCGATGAAAAGTTGTCCCGCGGCCCACGTAGAGTCGAGCACACGCCATATTTCTCTCCTGTCTCGTCCCGGCGCAGACAGAAATAGGGTTATCGTTCCTGCGATTTCGGCAAATTTTCCCCAGAAACTTAATCGCTAGATAATTGGTTTATATTGCTGATATTTGTGTGTATATTACATTCTTTCCTAAAGGTACGTGAGTTCATTGGAATAACGAAAGTATTAAGAAACATTTTACATACCTAAATTATTTAAAATTGTTGAAGAATTAAAAATATTAGCGTGTATTTGATGCACCCCTCCTCATGTTTACTACGCATATGGAGTTTAGAATAAATGGCTTAATTATAATGATTTTGGTTACTTTTAATGAATGAGTATTGATATGGAAACTTTCGGATTGGTATCTGATGTGAAAAACGCGTACTGATTGTATATATTTCGCAAAGTTCATTAGGCATTTCCCGTTTCTTACCAAAACAAACCTACTTCCGCTTTATTTTTTTGCCTGGCACTTCTGGGCAAAGATCAAAATTTAAAATAAATCATTCCTTTTTAAAGTAATGTAATTATGCAGGTAATATGGCAGATTAAATAGAAAATTCAGAATACGTTTACAACACTGTTATAATTTTATCAAATTGATGATTAAAAGTACTGTTGTCTTTGGGACCGAAGTCTTTGATTTTATTCTGTTTAGACCGAGACTTTGAAAATCTTTTATTTTGACCACAGTTAGGCTATGTTAGATACATTGTAATGCATTTTGCACATGATCATCAATGTGAATTTCGTAAAGCAGATACTACTAGCAAGTTCATTTACCGTTAAGCTTCGGTCATGTACGGTCGTTTCAGGCACATTCAGATAACATTCAGAAATATAACACATACAATTGATGTCACATTTTAAGAAATAACTTTCTAACATGTTTAAATATGAAAAAAGTAAGAAACTCTACAAATGTAGCCTAACCATGACCTATTGTATCCAATAATGCAGAAGGTTGTAAATAGGTTGCAAAATGACCTTCACTAAAATCTGACAGTTACTCCAGTTTTGTGTATGTTTATATGCATGTTTGTTTAAACAAACATCATACATCCTTTGTGGACCACAACAGCCATACACATTGGAGTATCTATAATTTGTTTATGAACTTAATGATTGGAACATTAATAAGCTAAAATGTCAGTGTTGTGCCCTCACGCCATTAGATGAGGCTGACACCTAAATATTTAAACACAATACAGGCAGTCCTCGACTTACGACATTGTTCCATTCCTACGTCACGTTGTAAACCGATTCTCATTGTAAGTCGGAACATACATACAAACTGTATGTAAATAACATACTGTAAGCACTTATCCTATCCTAAAACAGTAATTATATAAAAAAAACCACATATAAAATAGGTTTAATTCTTCCGCTGCGCACACCAAACACTAAGTTGGCATTAGGACGTTTACAACGCAAAGCCGTGCAAGTGGAAAGGTTTTATACAGTAAATGGGAGATGTGTAGTAACCACGAAACACTGTAACTCGGGGCTGACATAACCTGACGTAACTTTTATTCCTGTGAGTAACTGTACAAGAAGAATATGTTGTTGTAGACAAATTATCGCAGCAGTATCTTGTAGACAGAAGAAAATAAAGTTAGAAGAAAGATGAAGTGTATTCCTGTCTTCAGATTCAGCTGTTGTGAATTGTGTGCCAATAGTTGTCACAGAATCAATCAAATAAAGACTTGCACAAACATACAGCATTTCTTTATTTTTAGATCTAGCTTCCAGTGTCTTTGTTCTGTCATATTTTCTGGTATCTGATTGTAAAATGTTCTTTAGTCTTGCACATGGCACAAACCAGGCTGTGGATTTAGCTTAATTAGCTGATTAGGGGATGGGTTTGCCTTATCTATTGAAAGTTGCCTTTCTGAGTTGTGTACGATGGCCTTTGCAGAAGAAAATATTTATGATGTGGATGTACATGCTATATTTCTTGCTTTTCATATGTCATGCATATGCCCTGCATGGGTGCATGTAAATTCAGTTTTAATGTTTCATGTGCTTCTGGTGGAGACATTGTTTTATATTGCTGTTGTCTTAAATGTGACATTTGGTTTACATAGAATTAAATGTTGAGCTTGTTGGTAGTGGGTGCAGGTATATAAGAAAGGAAAAGAAAGAGAACATTTTACATTTTTTAGTTATGTTTTACCAATATTTGTGCTTACTGCATTCCTTAGATACACTATTTAAAAAATTTGTTAGATTGTTCTTGTGAACCGCTTTTCATAATACTTTTATTACATCTGTGTTGCAGGTGGGAAATGAGTTTTCTCCCACTGTATATGTTTCTGTACACCAGTTCTAAATCCTCCCCATACGCCACCCATGTGTCAGTCAGGCCGTGAGATGTACGAAGGAAAAAACATTCACTACTCACCGGTGGACAACAAGCCACTATGTTCATTCAGCAACAAACAGTGCAACCAGCGGCGCCTCAGTGGCTATGGATTCTGCGTGCGGCATATTTTGGAGGATCCCACTGCTCCATTTCGGCGTTGTGCATATGTGGCCAAGTCCAGCCAGCAGATGTGTACTCAGGCCATACCACTTGGGGAGTCCAGGCAGTGAGTACTGTTTGCTATATTTAACAAAACTATATGATGTCCTCAGGAACACCAAAAGTTCTCAGAGTATGCATTCATTTATTTTCTTTGATTTTTCATTTATTTATTGGCTATAAGCCAAGGGGGCATTTTTAGCCATAACATCCGATGAGACATCACACAGTAATAGCCAGAGTGCTGGCCAAGAACTGAAAGTGATGGTATTGAAAAACTACTTTTGAAGTTGGGCCATAAATCAATAATGGCATGATTATTTCTATGGAAGCTATAAAGACACCGAAAATAATGACCTACTGCTGGATTTTGATAGATATTGTCAAATAATTTATCTTGATTTTGGCTAATTGAAAGTTTTCTTAATATTTTGGTGCAGGTACTGCAACAACCACATGCAGGTGTTGGGCATGCTACCACGAAGAGAGCGAAAACCCAAAAAGGAGAAGGACTCAGAAAAAGACAAGATAGGCAACAAGGAAAAAGATGCTAATTCCTCTCAAGAAGTCAACAAGATGACGTTTGGTGATCGACTTAAGATCAAAAAACTGACCAAGCCTTCAGCCCTTCTGGGAACAGTTGTAGAATCACCAGAGGACCCTGATGATCCATATGCTTTCCATGATGCAGCTCCAGATATGGTACAGTCTGGGATGAACTGCACACAGATGAGTCCTAGTGTTGGTGTTTCTTCTTTAATGAGTGACACACCTGTTAGATCCCCCCATCCTCAGACTAACCCAACTCCACTGCAAAACAGACCCTCAGCTGATAGCAGTAGTGGTTTACCCAAAGCAAAACTGTATCCAGAACTTGCTGAAAAACTGGAGAAAGTACGCCCAAATGTGGAAAGTAAGATCCCTAAATCACGAGCCCGCAGCTCACGTACTATGAACAAATTGCAGACAAAAATAGCACAGAACAAAATAAAGGATAAGCTTCGAAAGTCACAAGAATCCAACCAGTCAGAACTTAGCCCTAACCAAGTGGCTAGTCCTGAGCCAACCAGTTTGGCTAATGTTGGAGTTGCTAGTCTTGGAATACCAACAGTTGACTTGAATGCTTCAGCCGGTAGTGTTGGATTAAACTCTGTTCGCTTAGATTCCCTGACAATCCCAGGCTTGGAAGTGTTGCCACACAAAAGTGTTGACATGGACTTGAGAGGCATAAATATTGGATACAGTGGGGGGTCCAATGCAGCAGGACTGCTTGGACTTGATCAGTTGAACCGGGACTCTATGCCCTCCCCGCTTGTGTCTTCTCGTAGTGCCCTGCCCCCACCATACCCAGGCCTTTCTGCTCACAAAACCCTACCATTTTCTTCTACAGCAGAGCTACGGGGAAATAACCAGAGACTGTCAACGGGGAGTATGGCATCTGTCCCCGTCACTGTGCCATCCAGTGTTCCTGCACACTCCTCAAGACCATCGGCACAAACTCTGTCAACAGCTTCTGCTTCTAGTTTGACACAGTCGCCACACCATAAACAGTTGACGCATCAGGCACATGAGGTGCATCAGCAGCTGCAACAACAGCTTGTACATCATCAATCAAACCATTTGCTTCCACAGTTACTACAGCGCAATCCTCAGCAACATCAACAGCATCAACAACAAGAAAAGGCTCCTGCTCCATTTTCAGTGGAAGGTTCAGATCATGAGAAATATCTTGCTCCAGCAGTAGATCAGATAGCTGTGAACAGACAGTGTGAAAATAGTACTGCATATCCTCAGACCTCAGCTATATTGACATCAAAAGTGGGCCTGGTCTCAACTGCTTCACATTTGCCTACATCTTTGCCAGGTGGTATGGTCAGTCCAAGTTCAGATCTTCCTCCTCCGCCTCCTTACATGCCACGACCTGTGGCATGCTCTGTGCCTACTACTCCTGCGGCTGGCTCATCAGTATTATTTACTCGCCCTCAAAGGCTTAAAGGACTGTTGTCAGAGAAAGATGCACGGACGTGGTTAAAAAATGATCTAGCTGTCAAGGTTTATGCCATTTACGCACGCAGGAGGATTCGGAACCATGTTTTTGTTGGCTCCAGCATGAGTAAGTACAATGTTTCTGCATACATCTTGTGCCTTTGAAGAAGACACTTTGGGCACAGGATCTCTGAAAAATGGAATAAATGTGATTTGATTGGATTGATTTGATTCCTAGTGATCCTGATCTGCTGGAAAAAGGCTTTATTGTGGCTGGGGGATTTTTTGTAATCATTGTCGGCTTTATGAAATACATTTACTTAAGATATTAACATCAGGGTGGTTATTTTAAATTTGCCACAAAAAAACGACATTTCTCTTGTTGGGGTTATGTCATGTTTTCATGCTTAATCTTCTCATTGCTCATATCTATTCTTCGCATTTGTTTTGCACTTCCTTAGTTTTTTTGTGTGCGTGTCATGTGCATCTGTGTGTACGTGTGTGTCAGGGGGCACGGATGTGGCCACCAGTGTTTTGTGTGTTTGTGTGTGTGTTCCTCAGCAGAAGAGAGACTATGGGATCTTTACCTTTTTTTTAAAACATTTTTCCTGATATGATTACCTAGGCGTTATGATAGGCATTCTTCTTTATCTGAATAAAATGTTTATTTAAGCCTCTGCTTTGATTTTCTTTCAAGCATTCACATCTTTAGATGGTCTGTTTATCTTCTCTTTCCTTCACCTCCACCAGCTACTGGTGTGATTTATTGTGATAAATGAAATTGTAAGATAGTTATAAATGCAAGATTTGTGTAGTTCATACTCACACTCATAAGGAGCATGCTTGTAGTGCTTACGAACTAGAAGAAGAATAAACAACATATGAATGATGAAAGGATAAACAACAGTAAAAATAATAAACAAATAAAAGACAAATACAGAAAATACCAAGAAGAACCAAGTAACAAGGACTGAAAATATTCTGATTTTGCAAAGGTAGTCAAGGAGGTAGCAATAAGCAGAAAATGGAGAAAGGTGTGAAAAAGTACTAGCATTGTGTGAACTGTTGTTAAGAGTAATGCTTAAGGAAGAGATGTATTTTCAGTGCACATTTAATGGATTCAATAGTGGGTAGGTGTTAGATATGGAAAGGAGAGAGTTCCATTATTTTGCTGCACAATAACTAAAAAGTTTGTGACGATGTGTTTTTGTTCTGATGACAGGAATAGTTAGGAGGTGTTGGTTGTCTAGCTGAAATGTTAGAGTAACTCAGAGAAATAGGGGAGGAGCCAGCAAAGAAATAGTATAGTTATATACACATACATATTTTTTAACAGACGTAGTTTATAGTCTGCTTTTCAAGATATAGTATTGATGATTAGGATATTTGTAACAATAATTAGCAATTAGGATATGTCATCATGTACTTGTCTATGTTTACCTTTTTATAATAACTCTAAATTGTGCATTCAGGATCGTCCCTGCAAATCCTCGTTGACTTTCCAACTCTGATTGGTTAGAAGTCTCTAAACAGACTGTAGACCAGGGGTGGGCAATTAATTTTCCCAAGGGGCCACATGAGAAATTGGGATGGTTTTAGAGGGCCGGACTAATATAGTTAACTCAGTTTTACCCAATACTGTATATATAGTATATATACTGGCGGGCGGGCCAGCGGGCGGGCTGGTCAGAGACATGAGGCGGGCCGGCCTTTGCCCAGGTCTGCTGTAGACGCTACACTAGTTAAATTGCAGAAGCAAGCTGTTATGACCTTACGGTTATGGTCATTACTATGTAAGTGGTGTTTGAATGATAAATGGCTTGGTCTGCAGGTCTGTGTGCATCAGATGAAGAGAACAGCTGTGATGAAGATGAATATTCTGATATGTTGCCCTGGCAGTCTGACTGGTGTGTCATTTCTGATGACGAAGAGGAAAATGAGCTGGATGCGTGGGTGGATTGTATATCCTTTATTTTAGACTTTGTTTCATCAAATTTTCCCTATTTTAATTTAGAGGATATAGAGCTTCTATTGTACCCATTAACACAGAATGCTTCATATTTGTCCTGATGTTTAATACAATTGATTATAGTGCTAAAGAATCAATCAATTTTCCCATTCAAATAAATGTTTATTTAAAAAACCAAATTATTTTTGTAAAACAAGGGAAGCCTGTACTCATGATTACTCTCCCCTTGCATGACCTCCTTAGTTATAACCTGGTTATATCCTTGCAATACCTTTAGTTGGTTCAGCTGGCATTTTTCACATTTATTTTAAGTTTGTAAAAAAGTCTACAGCATTAGGTTTTATGCATTGTTAAGGTGCTTAAGTAATCCGTCATGTTTGCTTCTTCTTTGATATTAGAGATGGGGAGTTGCCCTCAGATTTGCGGACAGCAAAGCTGGGACTATTGAGGGCTAGGCTACGGCGTCAGTGCAGCCAAATCAAGCATGCCACTCGAAGCAACACCAGCATCACACGAGCAAGCATCAAATTTACACTGTCTCTCATTCGCCTAGCCAAGGAGAACTCACGCAGTGCAGCCCAAACTCTATCTGAAATTCTTCAAAGACCTTTGCATTGGCCTGGAGAAAAGTAAGGATAATTAACAATGATGTCAATTTAATTTATTCTCAATAAATGCAGTTCTTTGTTTCTTTGCTATTACTTTCCCCAAACTTTCTTGCTGTATCACTTCAAACTGCTTCTTAAAAAAATGAGATGGCTGATGATACTTTATATTTGTTTGGCTTATGACTTTGTGCACGTGTGTGTGAGAGAGAGAGCGCATTGTAAATTTTGGTCTATTGAGTGCACATGTATATAAGCTGCATCCACTTAATTTTTTTGTTCAAATCTGTACTTTTTCACAAATAAACCGCACTAGTTTATAAGCCATAAATACAGCTTGAAAGCTGCATCGTAATTATTTCATCTCATTTTTGGCATGATGAGGGTGTGTACTTCAGCAACTGATCTGAAGGCTTCAATTGTATGTGGCTTTGATTTTAAAATACGAACAGTTAACACTGTAACAACTTTAACAGTTAACATTTTAAAATAGAGCTTATGGAAAAAATTAATTGGAATCTGAAAAATTCAGAAAAATCTGCAAACAATCCTTATCGCTGTTTAAACCATAGGGTTTAAAGCTGTGGGAAAAAGTTGCGGCTTATAATCTAAAATTTACGGTACATGTTAACATTTTGTTGGTCATCTTTTCAGTTCATGCTGAAGTGAAAGTGACTTTTTTTTTGTCCACTTCAGACCAAAGAAACAGAAAGCAATCTGGAGAAAGGTATGCCTGTACAAAGATGCTGATGACAAACAGTGCAGCAGCATGTGTTTACCTTATGCCAATCACTGTCGCAAACGTATCCTTTATAATAATTGTGTCATCTGTGTCCTTGTATATTGTTTTATGCAGATAATGGTTTACCAGACTTTTTTTATAGCTTGAGTTACGCAAGTGTGTTATGTGAAAAGTCTTGATATATTGCTTCAAATCGAAGTGTCCAAGACAGATTATCCCTAACTGTTAACCAGACATTATGTACAATGTGGACCAGCAGCTTTTTCAGTTCTGTACTGCCAAGCTCCCTGACAACACCCAGTGCTGCATGCCTGTCATAGACCTTCGCCGTGATGTGCCACTTTGCTTCCCTCATGGGGCCACATTGGTATGTTTGTGGAAAAGCATTTTGGAGATTAAATAACTTTGATCTTTGACTTTGTGTAACAAATGCAAAGAGCAATTAAATACCCTTTTTTGATTTAAATATTTACTCTGAATTTAATTGTGTGCAAACTTGTAGTATTATAGAGTGTGCTCAAATGGTTTGTAAATCCCATCTTTTCTTAGAAGCAAGTCATTCTCTGGGGATTAATGATGGAGTCCTAATTTTTGCTTTTATAATGGTATGAGCATTTAGGAAAAACATACTAGGTACCATGTCTGTAACAGGACAAAACACAGAGAGAAGAGATTCAGGAGGTAAAAAAGCGACCGCGCAAGAAAACCAAGCCCCCAGCCCTCACAAGACCGCCACGGAAAGGAAAAAAGAAAAAATCCAAATACACTCGACCACAAAAACCTTTACCCCCAGATCGT
The DNA here is from genome assembly GCF_003073045.1 of Pomacea canaliculata. Lineage (NCBI taxonomy): Eukaryota > Metazoa > Mollusca > Gastropoda > Architaenioglossa > Ampullariidae > Pomacea > Pomacea canaliculata. Next base: position 43,534,680 of record NC_037591.1, on the reverse strand, counting down.
CCAATTGGAGACATCAGTAAGTTACTATTTCCTTGACATAAAGCAGGAGACACCAGCAAGCTAATTTTGCATTGACATAAGACAAAACTTGCCATTAAGTAAATATTGCTTTGATTTAAGACAGGAGACACCAGTAAACTAATATCACTTTGACAGAATCTCCTCTTAGCTGTGGGAGTATCCTTGTTTTAATCATTAACCCTGCTTGCCAGTTTTGTGTGAACAACTTATTACTTTATGTAGGAGGGAAAAAACAAGAAATTAGGATCTTTTGCACTGACTCTAAAGATCATCTTGCAGTTGATGGCTGTTTTATTTTCTAGAAGTTCAAGAATGCAAGCTGTTGGCTGTTTTTTGTTAGGTGTTAGTTGTTTTTAGCCACATGCTTAAGTGAGTGGTTCATCTTGTGTCAGGTATGCCAGAGACAGTTCTTATGGATGTTGACATGACGCGAGTCAATCCTCACGCAGACACCACTTCCATGGACTCTCTGCCTGCACCTACAGGTGTTGGCATGTGTGCAGTGCCTTCTGCAGTCTCACAAGAGAGTGTGGGGGATGTTGTGGGTGTGGGACGTGTCATAAAGGATCCCAAGCACCTGGAACAGGCACTGGTTTCTGTGGACCTTGATGAGACTCTTTCACCAGGTATATTTTTACCTTTTATAGACCTTGATGAGACTGTCAGGAACAGTGTACATTGATTATTTCCTCTGCAGCAGCATTTGTATTTTTCCATACCTGCACTGTCAGGAGATATATTTTATGTGTATCATGAATATTTTCAATGTGTTATCTTAAATTTCTGGAGAATACTGGCTGCTCTAACTTTGATAAGACTTCTCCACCGGAGAAGAAAGCCATGAGCTATTGACATGCTATTTCTTTTTGTTTGCATCAGACTTTGACAAGCCTTTTGAGTTGCCACTGGAGCAGGCATCACGTTTGCTTGAAGAACAAGACTTTCAGGATGTTTTTAACAAGATTCCAGATGATGCTTTTACTGATATATTCAGTGAGTATAAATGTAGCAGAGTGGGGTCTGATTGTATGTAGTTAGTTTAGTCCTTGTTACTCCTCGAGGAGCATAGGGCCGCCTGATTGTATGTGGATCAGATTTATTTGTCTAACAAGGAAGACTATACCATGCTTGCTGTCAGAGATGTTTAGCCAGTCACCTTTGTGCTTGACTATTGCAGTGTTTGTGAACAGTGTATGGAGACACCATGTTACTGTGAAACTTGCTGTAAGACTACTGAAAATCAGTACTAGGGCTGCTTAGTAGTTTTTTCTCATCCCTCTGCCTGAGAACTTTCAAAAAAAAAAAAAAAGCAAATAATAATTTTTTTATCTACATACAAAAATTAACTCTAATCTCTATACATGAGAAATGATTCTAATCTCCGTATATACAAAATTTGAAGAAGTTATGTGTATTGCAGGTATGGCCGACAAGAATGGGGACCATGTTACCCAAGATGTGGAGGAGTTGGAGCGGGCTCTTGCCGAGGCCACTAAAGACGTTCAGGAGGCACGGGAAAACCTAGACAAACTCCTTAAAGGTACCATGCACGTGGATGACCTTAATGAGGAGGCTAAGCAGCATGTTGTGGAGGTTCTTGCCTCAAACCTTCAAGGTTAGTTTGGATGTGTATAATTTAGGGTGAATATTTGTCAAACTTATCTGTGCAGAAAATGACTTAATGGTGTTAGATCTTATTATGGCTTTTAGCACGATGAAACTGCTCCCAGTATCAGACCTGAACATGATTTTATCATGCAGTCATACTGTAGTGTCCATACCAAAAATGATCAGTGGCTTGATGCTGTCATGTCAGCATTGAAAATTATTCTGTTATAGTCTTGTACAGAATGATTTGACTAGGTACTGAGAAGTATAACATGTTATCCGGTTGGTACAGAGACATTCAGTGATGTGTATGAAGTATGTCTTCTATGTCTTACAGGGTTTAACATACAAATGTAGTGTCATATACATCTCCTATGTGTACAGGGCTTAATATAGAACTGAAATGTTTTGGTTTTTTCAGGGTTTAACGTAGATGCAGTGCATCAGGCAGACATGACCACAGCTGGTGCCACTAGCCTCGACATTTTCAATGGTGTGACGCGAAGCCCCAGTGTGGGTGGCCTGTCACTGTCCATTCAACAGCCACCACATCAACAGCAACATATACAACAGCAGCAGCAGCATGTGAACCAATCCCCAGCAGGCTCACTTGCAGACTACAGCCATATGGTGAGCGTTGCTGGCACAAGTAGAGTAGGCCAACAGCCTCCAACAAGCATGGCAGCTTACTTGCCTTCTGTTGTGACAACTATTAATGGCTTAAATTTGCCATTGGCACCTGGGGTAGCAGCTCAGAATTCTGGTGCCTATCCTTCTCAGACAGTACTAACATCTCTTCAGGGTGGGTACCCAGGTACCACCCCCATCCAACAGGCAGCTAGTGCAACGGCGACACAGAGTTACACAGACAGGAGGTTGCCTCCGGTGTACCATGCAGTGGGGACCACCGTAGGTCAAGTTCAAAGCCAGGTTGTAACAGGACAGTCAAGTCAGGCAAGCCAAGGCCTTCCCTCTCTGGCAGGGTTTGCAGCCAGCCTTCAGGGACTGCCATCTGCCTTGCTGATTGGGGACTTGACACACTCTCCACATGCTGTACTGACTCGCTCACTGCCTTCTCTACAGCACCAACAGTTGAGGACAGCAGGAGGCCTTGCTTCTCCTGTGGCAAATACTCCCCCGCCTCAGGTTCTTGGGGGCACACTGCAGCTTGATGTTGGCAACAACAGCAGTACCAGCAGCAGCAGTCTGCATCAGGTTGTGGTGACCACTGCTCAGCTGCATACCCAGTCACAGCCGGTTCTGGCTGCACACCTTGCTGCTGGCTCCCAGACCCACTGGGTCCAAGCTTCTGGTCTACAGCACCAACAACAACAGCAGCAGATAACTGGCACAGGCTACCACATCAATGGTTTCCCCACAACCACCCCACATGCATATGTTCACCCTGTGGTCTGTGCAAGTCCAGCTGTTCCATCCAGTTCCACCCCCTTGCCCAAGTTCAGCACTTTAACTGCACAGACTAGCAATAGCCTAGTCGCTGGTCCACAGCAAAACATGCACCACGCACTGGTGGCTGGTAGCCTGACAGGATCAACAGTTCAAAAACATAATCAGCAGCTGGTGGTGGGAGCTGTTGGCCACCAGGTCTCTGGCTTGGCCACTGGGATTACCATGGTAACTGGACCCAAACAAGATCCACGGCTGACTGCTCTCTCACATTCCATTGGTGTTATGCGTAGCGGGTCACCTGCTGGACTGCCCGGTTATACTGGGCCCCACTCCCCCTCCCCCACCCCCCAAACAGTGTCCCCCTCCCTACCCCTGGCTGTGCCTGCTCAGCAAGGAACTGGGAGCACTTCCTAGCAGTGGGTACTTGCTAGGTTTTGTTGAACAGCTCTTCACTTACTGTCATGTATTTGTACTGTAGATGTTCTACTCTCTTATAAGTGCTGAGAGAAAGGGATGTCAGTGTTAGGAGTGCTTTGGAGGCTGCTGTGGCTTTGTGCCTTTGGTACCAGGAAAAGAAAGTAGAGACATAATCATATAAAAATTGGCCTTGTTGGCCAAGAAGAACAGCAGGATCTCTGGAATTGTAAGCTGCTCATGTTGAGGGTGATAATGTGCATTATGTTGCTTCAGGCACAATCAGCAAATACTGTGTACCCCTTGTGACCCCACGTGTGTGTGTGTGTGAGAGAGAGAGTAGGAAAAAGAGGAAGAGAGACCCATTGTCTGGTACAAGTGGACCAATATTGGTAGGAAAATATCTGTGTATAACATCTTAAAATTGCGTTTGAACTGCAAAGATATGAGGTTTAAGAGCATTGCAGATGTCAAGTCCATCCATAATGATGTAGTAGATTAAAACCAGCAGAAAGCATTAATAATAACCACATTAGGACAGATACAAGTATTTCCAGACTTACAATTTGCAGAACCACTGATGCAAAAGTGTAAATTTTACATGAAAGTTATTGCTTTCAAGGCAGAGTTCTAGTGGATGGTCCCATGGTGCAACAGTAGAGTGCCTCTCACCAAGACAGAATCTTGTGTAGTGTGTTCAGATATTGTCTCCAGCACGCATTTTCTCTCTGGATGTGGCACTTGTTTGCATGGCTTGCCAGTTTCACCAGATATAGCCTTAACTGCTGACTTGCCAAAAATCAGCAATCCAGACGGAATTGGTGAACATGCGTAAGGAAGCGCAGAGCTTGAATAGGGAGTTCTTATTATAGATACATTTTGTGGGTGGTTTCTGTGTGAAATCATGTCAGTGATGCCGAATTAGAGTCTTTGTATCAAGTTTTAAAAAAATGATAAAGCAAAATTTTCAATTTGGGGAGAGGTGGGGGAGAGAGCCATAGAGATGTTCATTTAGGTTAAACAAGGGGAGTGGTAGTCTGAACTGTGGTGTCCTTACACACTTAGCAACTGTGAGATCAGAGGTTGGTGCTTGTGCTAGATGTACAGTCACAGGAGAGGATCTTGTTATTGCATACAAAGCAGTGTATGTGGAGTAAACTCAGGGTGTTAAACCAATTGGGTTTTGCTTGTTCACTTTATTGTAAATATGTTGGTAAGAGAACTACTGTTCACATAGCCCTTGACTGTCTCTTGTCTGTGGACATCTAACTGAAGATTTCATGCTGAGAGGCTGTCCTGTAGGAAGATGTTCTTTTGTCTTCATTTGTCATTAACTTTATACTTTGCTGTTTAGTTAGCGATAGATTACACATGTGGGGCATTCGCATCCGGATCATAGCTGATGGTCCAGATGATGTTTTGTTTGCTGCATTATCTTTTACAACAAAGATTGTCATTGTCATTCATGTACATGGTCTTACACAACACCAAATACATCCATTTACAGTGTCCTACACAACAGATTCAGGAAACAGATAGCCGAGTGGTTAGGTCGCTGGTGTCGACTGGTGAGAGGTGCACCAGCTCAATACCTGCGTAGTGCAGCAAACTTCCCTCAGTCCACCCAGCTGGCAGGAATGGGTACCTGACTCCATAGTGGGTTGGGTAAGGTAGCGAAGGAGAGGAGATGGGCAGCACCCTCACATAAAGCTGAGAAAAGGGAGGTCTGACACCTTACTCCCCAACAACCCCAAAGCAACTCTTGACCAGGGGACAATCTTAACAGATTTCATGCTTACTCCATTGGCAGAGTCCTGGGTGATACAGAATATGTCTTAACCATTTTCAGTATCTTGCCCAGCACAGGATTTGTATTTAGGGTTGCGTAAGAGAACATATTTGGTCCACTTAATACATGGTCTCTGTGTTTATAGTGTTATTTACTGTTTGAAAGACTGTAGATTTTGTGCTGAGAGTAGCTGTTGCATTCCAGGACTGCCAGCTTAGATTATTGGGTTGAGAAAACCCAAGTGCACATTGGAAGTCAAGGGCTGGGGACAGCGATGTTCCTGTTTTAGATTAAATTATGTGATTTGAATCATTTTTGAAAGATAATAGGCTGTCTAGGATTTTATTAGGTAGTGGGGGCTTAGAAGTTCATAACAAGATCATCTGATTGTTTTCCCCTTATGATAACACTGAATAGGAACATTTTAAGTCTGGCCCCCACAACAACAAATTACTCATTTACATCTCAAGATTAAGTTACAAGTGGTATTTTACTAGACTTACTTTTAGACTGATGTACCTAGAATGAGGTGCAATGGTCACTCCGCAAAACAGATTATGTTAACATGCTGGACATAAGGTTTTCATATCATGATCCTAATAGTGGTTATTATAATGAAACGGGTAGTAATGAAAGACTGCTGTCTGGCAGATTTCACTTGATATACGCCCTTAGAATGTTAAATGGCCCGTCGGGTGATATTCAAGGAATCCACTTCTTTTTAATTTGATGGAATCATTTTATTTATACCTTAGAGTTGCTTTTAAAGTTTACAGTTACAGCAATTGACACTACTAGTTAGGAACCGGGTGGTCTGTGTGGTTGCATACTGTAACCATTGTTAGACAAAACTAGACTGACAAATGTGCAAGCTGATTTAGGAAATGGATTTTACCAAAGAGCAATATTCTAGAGGCATGACTACTGCACACTGTTGCCATTCTTGTAGAGTTAGTATGCTCTCATATCCGCTTCTTCACTTGTTCATGATCTAGTCTTCCAGCATTGTTGCTGCTGTTGTGTGCTTGGTCAGGATCTAATAGTACATGCTCAGAAGAAAAACTCCAACCTCACCAGTTGTCTGCTCATTGTGCAGAGTTAAACACGCACAGTACACTAGTTGATTTTAGAGGTCTGTTTTAAGAATTTTTATCAAGGTGACTAAAATAAAATTTTTATTTTAAAATTTGCTTTAATAGATGGAAGGTGATATTGTAATATTCTTGAACCTGAAGACTTTATTGATGGACACCATTTTTAATCCTGTACAACCTGTGTTTGTGCAAAGAAATCACTGCCAGCATATGGTGTAAGCTATTGATTCAACTCTAAAGTACCTGTGATAGAGATGTTTCTCGCTTTCTTAAGGTCTAAAACAGTGGTGCCCAACTTTTTCTCGCCTGAGGGCCGCACTGGACATGATATAAAATCTCATGGGCCAAAACATGGCAGTTTTGCCAGAATCATGATGTTAAAAATGAAATTATGTTGCGTCTGGTTAAATGAGCTGGCCGGATGAGGTACCTTTATGGGGCAGATGTGGCCTATGGACCATACGCTGGGCACCTCTGGTCTAAAACACTTATTTTGTGACTTAGAATGCTGCAATGGAGAAAACTATGTTGAGTCACAAGAATTGTTTTGATGACAAATTTGTTGCCCAGTCTTCAAAGAGCATGTAATGGGCTTCCTTATGGTCAGCTGCTTCATTGAAAACACATACTCAGTTTGAAAGAATTTCTATCAACTGTTACATTTCTTTTCTACCAGGCAGGTGACCTTCTCTTGAACATCTGTGGCTCATCCTGTGATGAAGGAAATACTAAGTTCTGGACCGATCAGGGTTAATTTGTCCCTATGTTGCCTCTCCCTTGCTGCTGAATGATGAGATGGAATTCGCTGAATGATGAGATGGAATTCCTTGGAAGATTTTAGTCTTTTAAAGTTGGAGAATATACACACCTGTAAAGAAACATATTTGTAGGAAACAGCTGAAAAACTTTGACACTTTGGCAGGTGCTTTCAAAGACCAGTGGACAGTTGTGATGTTTTGTCAGGGAGAATATTTTGTGATTATTCTGAAGGAAAGTAACCGTAAAGATTGGATAGAATTACAGTACTGACATTTCTTGGGATCTATGGTCATATCTCGTGATGTTTTGAGTATGCTGGCAGTTTCCTCTCGTCTTGTGCTCTTAATGTCACTGAACAGCGCTCACTTAGCAGATGCCATTACATGTGACAGTCTTCTGGTGCTGAGTCCAGTTTTCATTTTAAAACTTGTTACACACCTTTTGTTGACAACTTCAAAAGAATTGTGAGGATCTCAGGAGAAAATGTATGAGATTTTGTGCTGTGTACTTGGATGTTGTGTAGTAGACTAGTAAACATGTTTCTTACTGCCACACATTCCCCACACCCATTTTATCTCCACCCCCTCTTCTCCCCATGAATACGCCAGCTAAACTTTCTTTTTTTTTTTTGAGGTGTGGGGGGGGGGGTGAATATATAATTGTATAAATCCAACTTGGTAATGACAAATCCAGATGCATGTGATCAGACCAAGTATTCAAGAAATACTCTAACCATTAACATCTAAACATATTAAAGAGATATATGATCTAGAGCTAAATAAATGTTTTGAAACATTATTACTAGACTCTAGAGTTCACAAAAATCCTAGGCAGTTTGACCATACAGATATGACTGTCAAAAATCATGGAACCAGTAGTTTACTGTGATAGCTGAATTCATTTAAAAAAAACTTTCTTCAAGAGTGACTTCATCTTACTATATTTCCTGCTTGAGTCACTTTGAGAAATGGCATGCTAACTTGAGCCCTTTCTTCTCCCTTATCCCCACACACCCTATTTCAACCACCTCCATGTCCTTGAGGTCATATTTTCTTTGAGCTTCCTCCTGTAACTGAGCAATGTGTTGGATGTTGCTAATATAACAGCAATGTATGGGATGTTGCTGATATCACACCAATGGGTAGGATTTTTTTTGAGGTGTCTAGAATACCTCATCCTTTGGGTTCATTACGGTCTCGTAGTGCAACTCTTTTTTGTAGATTTGTCTGTGAGGTTCCTATGTACATTGGCCATATATATATAATTTGTCTTGTGCAAGGTTCATTGTGTACATTATTTTTAGTACATTTCTCATTCTCTATGTTGATGTGATTTTATTTTTTGGAGAGACTAACCTCATTGTTCGCAAGGCAGCTGATTTGAAAGACATGGCAGAAACTAGTAGATATTGGTGTGTGTGTGTGTGAAGCAAATTGTGTAGATCATGTATATTGACAAAGGAATCAACAGCCAGAACTCTCACTGTCAGTCAGAACAGTGTGCTTCAATTGAAAGGATTTCTGTAATGTGGAGAGCACGCATGGAAACCAGTGACTTGTAAAAGCAATCAGGCGCAGAAATTTGTCACTAGTGCTGCTGACTGGTGTAAATTTTGCTCTGGTTTGGGCATGGGACCCAAAAGGGGGGGGGAGGTATTGCTTGATGTTTGCATGTGGTTGGCTTTGCATGTTTGGCAAAATGTAGACAGAAAATAAAGCAAGTCAGAGATCGTGCACTTGAGATTTATCAGTCTTTACTGAACATCAGTAGCATCACAGCATCTTTATAATGATCAGTCTTGTTTTTGGTCATTGACACTGTGCTGTTCCTGCTAAAACATCCTGCATTTACCAGTTTGACTGCCACTTCTTTCAGCTTGTCTCTTACACAATCTCAGAAAAGAAACATTACACCAGTTCAACATTCTAGAATCATGCTCTGACACTGGAATTGTCTGAAAAAAGAAAGCAATTAAGTGAAGAAGTAATCATTAACATAAAGTAACACGTTGGAGGAGGGTTGGGAGAAGACTTGTCAGTTGCAGTAGCTAGCAAGTTTTACATCTAAAGTCTATCAATGTGAACTAGTTTTTTGTCACCTGTAGAAAATAAGAAAGATTTAATGGTTACATGCCAAAAGATCTGTATGAGGATAAGATGGGACCAATTGTTTGTGCATGTTCCTGTGTTGCAAGTCTGACCATCCCAAATAATGATTTGCTTGTAGACTTGGCATATAGTTGATTATGTACATCAAATTCAAACTGAACAATCAGCGGCTGCAGCACTCACATCTGAGGTGCACTGGTAAGATCCTGAAATGGCGCCGCAAACTTCCCCTAGTTGACCCAGCTGTCAGGGATAGACTCCAAAAAGGGTTTAGGTGAAGTTAAGGCAGTTTAAGGAGTTGGGCACTGACATAAAGCAGGCCTGGAGAAACCCCACTCTCTAATGCCTTAACTTGGTAAGGGAATGTCCTTTACCCTTTCAGGTATCTTTAACCATGTGGGTAACATTTGTTTAGGCAACCAAATTATAGTCATTTCACAGACTTCAGACCAAGATTAAAGTGGTCAAGAATGTGGCAGCATATACTCAATATATTCCTTGAGCCTAATTTTTATAAATGCATAAACTGCTTTCAGATATTCTTGAATTTGTACCTTTGGCCCTAGTTTAGACTCACAGGACATTTAAAAAAACAACAACAAAAATGTTGAAATAAAATTACTAGAAAGAGAATTTTTACACCAAGATTAAATAACTTTAAGTAGTGGCAGACATGATTTAAAAGAAAACCAGTTTTTCTCCAGTAGTTGTCTGTGGTTGTGATTCCCCAATCTAAACTTGTAGTGGAAATTGTAAAGTTCATATTGTGTTTTAGTGCTCCATGTTGAGCTTGTACTTCTACCATCAAGTATTTCCTAAACTATATTAATAGGTTCTTATATGCTGCATTTTGGTAATGCTTCATTAGCATTGTGGTATGCCCTCTGAGTTTAAAGAGTAAGAGAAGGGAGGACATGACCACATCTTGCTATTGTTTCAAGGACTTATCCAACCACCACCTGGTAACATGTACTTGTGTAAAGGGAATTCAACATCTATAGGTTACTTATAAACTGAGAACTTTACAGGTAATTTCTTCTTTACGTTGACTGTTCATTTAACTTGGTGTTGAAATGGGACATGCATGTACTACAGTACTTGTGAGCTGTCAGGTGTCTTGTCTAGCATGTGAGCTAACATTGCATCAAAATAGGGACAACCGAATGAACAATGGCTGTCCTGACCATTATACAGACATTGCAGTCAAACAAAACTAAAAAAAATTACCTTTTTTGGGGAGGTGGGGAGGAAAGTAGGATGCATCAGCATTGTTGTTCATCCACTGTTGTGATGCAATAAAAATACATTGTCAGATCAGCATGCAGAGTCTGACTTTTTGTGTGCCATCCATTCACAAAACAGCAGTGTTACAGCATTTCTGTACAACTTTTATTGAAAGGAACTGGCATGACTGGAAGTCTGCCTTCTCTTTGTTTATCACAGTTTTTTTTAATTCCCAAATCCCATCTCATGTCTGCATCTTAGCAATCTCACCCCCCGCCCATGCCCTTCTACACTAACGCCCTGCTGCAATTGGTCCGTCGTGGCACAAGCCATGCACACCACATTACCCATCCAGGTATACAAATAAGTTCCACAAAAATCACCAAGCTTCTTCACATTACACACATTGCTAGGTACACATCCACATGAATATTCTGAACAAAATTCATAGTCACAAAACGTAGGTCTGCTTGCATCTTAGCCAACTCCACATCTCAACATACTTTGGGTGTGGTCACTAATTTGCAGTACTCCCTCAAAATGCAGAGTAACTGAGAGACTAACCCAATTTTAGGGACAATCAAGCAGCAACACTCAAGCACAGATATTTTTTTTCTCGGTACAGGAATTCTCTCCTGCATAACTACTAAACCATTCTCCCTCCCAACAATCAAGCACAGTCTTTACAGTGTTCCAGCATAGAAAAATCAAGAACACACTTTTCAGTCTAGCATCAGAATGCTTCACAGAAGTATACATATACCTGGCTGTCCCTTACCAGCAGGAAACACATTTAAAACCCGTTACAGACAAGACATGTTTTAAAAGCACAATTTTTCACTGCCATCTTCAGGTGGGAAATGTTATCTTGTTGCTTGACCACCAAAACTTTGTCACTGGCAGAAGTCACTAGTCAAAGCAAAGAACAGCAAAGATACTGAAGTGGCATATGCACTTAATAAGGAGTATCATTAGCATGTCTGCAGCACAAGCTGTCTGCTCAAAGGCAGATCAGGTTACTCCACATCGCTATATGCTGCAATTAGTACTATCTACAAAACTAATCACTTTTTTTCCTTAACAACCATGCACATAAATGGAAAAAAAAAAAAAAAAAGACTTCCCATTTCTATTTATAAAAACATTTTTCGAACCCTTTCCTCCATTCATATTTCTAGCTTATGTAAAAGCAAACGTAATAGTAAAGAGCAATATCTATTTTTGGACTTTGCTTAGGAAAATCCGAGAGCTCTTTGTCAATGGTTAAGTCGTGAAAAGAGAAAAAGGGTGACATCTTTAGGAAAAAGGAAATTCAAAATGTTAAAGTTTGCTTCAATCCACAATTCTAAAGGACTTTGAACAGCTGCCGATTGTATTCCTGATCCATAATGTAAATGACCATCTACCACAACTTATACAATTCACGTTTGTAGCAAGAGTTTGAAGTCCTGATGAGAAAATGTCACCATACACAAAGTCATCTCAAAATCTTTCAGTGGGGATTTATCATATTGTTTTTGATTTCACTCAAAAGATCCTACTCCTAGGCACCGGCTGTCAGCTGAATGGCAACAGGCTTCTGCAACTGATGTCTACACAACACTGAGTGGAAGCCCAGAAACCTTATGTGGTTTCCTACTCGACCCATTTAGTTACAAATCTTTAACAACAGCTGATGTGATTCTGTGGGGAAGAAAATGGTCCTTTATCTGTATGAGAGCTCCACAAATTATAGCTAGTGAGGAGAACAACACAATAAGATGGTTTTTACATGGTTTATGCATTTAAAAATTACACATCTATCTTAACAAGAAGAAGTGATTGCCTTAACAGGATTTCAGACAATCACTTTGACTTTATGTCCTGGAAATAGAGTCCACAAAGAACTGATGCTGCAAGACCACACACTAATAATGTAAACCAAATTATATGCTCACAAACACACCAATGAACACAGATTTAGCTGTTTATAGAAGACAGCTAACAGTTCACAAAAAGAGGATAATATGGCAGAGGTACAAGAAAAGCAGAATATGAAAGAAACCTTGGACACAAGAAAGAACATCAGCATCTCTATAGCGAGAATGCATATGCACACCCAATTTAAGCGAGGCTGATCTGCACAGTGAGTCCACAACAAACAGATCAACAAAAGATGCTGGGAAGAGGGCAGAGAAAAACAGAAGACACAAAGGACAGGACACTTCCATTTAAGCGATCAACTCACACATGCAGCCAGTTTTGCTGAAAATGTCCTATAAGCAACACCAAGTTCTTGCTATTTCATGCTTATGTATCACTAGCTTTTGTCTAGCTGACAGCAAGGTGTTGTAATGGAGAATTCCTTAAAGATCTATGTGTGCAGGAAATGTTTCAACATGATTTTCGTCTCCAAGATGAGTATGCCCTTGTGACAATACTGTTTCTAGTCTAAAACAAATTGTACCCACTATGTTAAAACAGGCCAGTGACTGTGTCAGCTGGTTTAATGCATGATGAATGTAAATGCTGTTATCTTCACCACCAGCACAACTTCTCTACTGAGATATAACACAGAGATTAACTGACATCTTTAATGCATCCAGAAAGGGAAGGGGAAAACATTTCCCTTCTCCAACTGTGCCCTTTCTCATAAAAAAAAAAAAAAACAGCATTATGCTCACTCTAAATCCTTCATTTCATACCACGGGATCATTCAAAAAATGGCTGCTGGTATTTACTACTAATTTTATTTGCTGCAGTTTGTGCTATTATTATTGTGCATTAATGATCTATACTGTTGATGAGATCCTTAAAATCACCTGTAAGATGGCAGAGAATTAGAGTTTTGCTATAAAAATAAAATTTTTCGTCTAGAAAATAAACCTTTCAAACATTTTGACGTGCCAAGAACAGAGAAGAAAGCCTTACATGTCTGTCTGTGCACACCTGCATACTAGATTTCATGTAACAAAATGTAGAAACAATGACAGTAACTCAAATCTTTGGGAAAAAAATACTGCCAGGAAACACATCTTGCGCAACAAAAGGTCACCAAGTACAGGCAGCTGTTCAAAAGCTTGCTGCCTCAAACACCAACAAGCATGCATCAGGATGCAAGGTTTCATTATCAATCCTCACAACAACTCACAAAATAATGTAGCCTACGGAAAAATTAAAGTAGAACAGTTATAGGCACCTTAAAAAACCACACAATATTAGACTGAGCATTTATCTCTGTTATCCAGCGGCAGAAAGGTGCTAAACTATTGTGTCACTTTAGTCACTGAGCTACAGCAGTCTGCTGCTTCAAGTTTCATCTCTTAGAGCCTCTCTATTCTGGCAGTCATATTTAGAATGTTATATAATGAAATGCACACAACACACTGAACAATCACAGCAGAAACAAGTTGTCACCCTCACTGTCAACTCAAGCCTTTTTTTTTCCTAGCCAGCCCTGAGAAGTACATCAGCACACAAGCCAATAAGCAATGGACGTGTCCAGATTTCAACATAACCACACATTACAAGAGGAAGTGTGGAAAAATAGCACAACTAAATAGCAAGGTGGTAAACCAATGCACTTGAAGCAGGTCTATGCAAAAAATGGTACCTAGCACACGACCATGTTGGTTATTCTAGCACTTGTTCTATATAGCAGAAGGCACGAACAGAGAACTAGTACATACACTTAGAGCAGGGGCCAAAAAAAAAAATCACCATTTTCCAAAAAGTTATCTGCAGGTCTATGGTGTCAGTCTCTTACCCTAAAATATGTTTTGTTCAATATGGTCAAAACACCACAAATGTACCCCAAACAGAAATAAACCTAATAAATTTTGTCAAGTCAGGTTCAGCAAACCAACCTGTTTGTGTTCAGTTGACACAGTGTTTCTGATGCATTTATATCTCAACAAAAAGAGTAGGCTTTTCCAGCTGTTTCTTGAAGCACTTAAAAAATGAAACTATTCCAAAGTAAATCAAACTTGAGCTTATCACACACCTTGTGCAAATTCCTAAAATCAGATTAAACTACTCACATGAACACTACACTTTGATCTAAAAATAATACCCACACATTTTCTCTTGGTTTCACAATCTTTAACCAAAAAAACCCCAAAACAAATACAGAGGGTTAAAGTCACTGAGAATGACAGGACAAGATAAACCCATGCTGCAGTTAGAGATAAGCCTAAAAAATAGCACCGAGAGGTAGCTAGTAGTGATGTCATTTTTAAAAGAGATAAGGATGAATCAGATTATACTACCTGCACCTTGCTGTTGCACATCCAAAGGTAAAACAAGTCTTACCAGTCTGCACTTAAATTACCATTTTAACTCTGCCCTTCCTGGAAGAGATTTTTCTTTTCTTTATAAACCTGCTGTTATATACACAGCCATTGGAATGTGCTGAGTTTACAATGCACCATACACACCACCTTGCTTTTTCCACAGCAATTTATGATGTTAAATTTTCAAAGCCTACAAACTCCAGAAATAGTCATGAAAGTGAAAAATGGAACATCAACAAAGGCAAGACCTTTAACACACTTGCTGTACACCATGGTCTATGATGTAAGCTTACTGTCTACTGTGGCTTTGGCAGCGACAGTTATACAATAACAATTAGGATTTAGAGTATCCCAGTACATTATCTTGTTCCACATATATTCAGTTAACCTCTGGCTCTCAACAGAATATGATGGTATTACATGGCAAGTTGTGAGGCACACAAGAGTGCAGTTTTGCTAGGCATATAGTTTTCTCAACTTTGGATTTGCAGCAGTACTATGCTACATGGTGGCGAGCAAAAAAGAAGCCCACCTTCAGATGGTATGATGTGTTAGTCACTTCGAACCACTGACAGTGTTGACAAGATGTACTCTCTGAAAAATTTGTAATAGTGGAGGTGTACGTGCAAAGTGATTCCATTAAGGAAATGTGGGAAATTTTTCCTGATGAATTTCCTGGTGTTGGTTTGCCAGCAAAGAGGTGTATTCAAAACCTGCTGAAGAAGTGGTAAGCGGGAAACGCAAAGAAAAATTGTACCTTGTCTGTCTGTACGGCGGCTGTTGTAGCAGACATTGAACAGGGGGTGAACAGAAACCTTAAGAAATCCACTTGCAATTGGCGCAAGAAGTCAGTGTTTTCCACCTGTTTTATAAATGTGCGCTGCAGTGCCTGAAGCCATACAAAGTGACGTGATGCGACAGGCACAAACGCATTGACTTTCCTCTGCAACTTGCATTTTTTGCACCCCCCCCCCCCCCGTACCATAAAAAGATCTGCAACGAATGTCAAATATACCTTAAATCACTAATTCACATAGCAATCTTGTTTGGGGTCAAGTTAATACTTTTAGTATGTACAAACCAAAGTTACTCCCTTTCTAATAAACAACACATTTCTAGAGAAAGGGTGGGGTAGGTGTAGTTAGCCTAACTTTTCCTTGCAGCATGAAAAAAAAAAAGAGAGAAAGAGCTGAAATTCAATGTCTGACATGCACACAGTCCTCAAACTACTACAAACACTATGTTTTTATCCAACCCAGTGAACCAAGACATTTTGGCACCAGTCAACCTGGTACAAGACACGTGCATTTCTAGCAAAATCTAGGAGTGGTTCAGTAACTTCCCCTAAACAACAGTTCAACGCAAGCATGCAAGCAGTGGTACCCCTAAGTGCCATATAAACACCACTAATGCAAAACCCCCAGAAAAGCCTTTTGTAACACTTATGGTTTGCTGAGGTTTCAAAAGTTACACAAATTAAGAAATATTGCATAATTATCATTAGCAAGTCCACAGTTCTATTCACATAAGTACTGGACAAATGTACCTTTGTTTGTCCTTAACTATAAGACAACCTCTAACAGACTAAAATAACTGAATAATAACACACTGTCTTATGGTGGCCTACTCCTCCTAACATGCTCTGCTACTTTTTTGTCCTACTTTGTCATATCATGAGCTTGAGGGAAAATGAAGCATCTTGCCATCAACTCCCGAGGTGTCAGGATGCCTAAGACTGAACTGTCACAAGCTAAGTGCACAAGTGCACACACATGGGGGAATAGGGGGACCAATCTGTTACAGCCAGACATCCAATGGTGCTAATCTGAAAACTTGACTAGAGTGAAGAGCTCTAAAGAATCATCACACACCTATTAAGACTCTGCTTCTCTTTGTGAAATAATTCACAAAATAAGCATTACTAGGTCTCATGCCTAAATAAAATATAAGGTTATTGTATCAGTGAGAAATTAGCAAAAAAATAAAGGGGAGAAGCAGAAATTAGAAAACAGAATGTTGTGCTTTCTTGTCTTTTTTGTTTAAAGCTGAACACATTGCTGGTGGTCTTGGTGTTTTGTATGGAAAAACACGTCAGTATCTATAAAAAGGATGGCTGTGACCACATGATTTTTTTCAAACTCTAAATTTAGAAATATGAACACTTTGCATAAGCTTTCAAATTAATATTTAGGTCACGTTTAATATGGTGATTAAATTTTCAAATGACACATTTAAAAAAAAGCGGCATGCTTAATCTGTAGAACATTTAGAATCTTAGCTGCACAAAGTCAAGACAGAAAGTCTGTTAATCTATTTTCAGTACATGCCAGTATACACTTATTCATTTTTCTGGTTTAAAAAAAAACAAAAACATGCATGAAACTGTAACAGACTCCTGGCTTAAAAGATCTGCTGAGAACTGAAGTAGGCTATGATTCCTGGTGCAACATTTCGAATGGACTACTACTATATGCAATAGTTGCTAAAAATCCACGAAAGCTCCAGAAAATGCTTTCTTGCACTGAACAAGAGAATAACGCGATGTACATCTTGTGCACAAGTGTTTTACATGGCAAATGAACCTTAACATACCTCACAGACAAAAGATGTGACTAACTGGTATTACAGAATGCCTTTCAAAAGCAATGTTAAGATCAAGACAACCTTCCACTGTCTCCAAAACTCTGAACTCTTCTCAACCTCATTCCAATAATTTCCTTTTCTGACCAAAAGTCAGTGATAGTGTATGACGACAAGAGTCAATAAAAGACAGGAACATAATTATTACTCTCATTACTGTCTTTATCCTTCTCTCTGTTTGCTCTTACTGCAGTCATAAACTGTTTAAAGAACTGAATTACAAATGATCATAATTTAATAATGATATTTCTACAATTTTTTTTAAAAATAACTTTTTTCTTTTAGTTGTTTGGAGTGCCCGAGTGAAAATTCAACATCAGAATTTGACTTCTGCCCCTTCAATTTCAGTAGAGTCAACAAGGACTGGAGTGCAAGACTGGCAAGACTTGAAACAGATTCTACAGACTTGTATAAAAGCACTACTTTTGTGGCAAGACCTACCATTAGAACTCCATGGGGCACAGCTTCTTAACTACCATACATCTGAGATACTACACCAAGAGCTCTTCAACAGCACGAGAGTTATGTCCACAGCCAGGTCTGTTAAGGTAACATCCACTGATGTCCTTCAAGCCTCTTGATACAGCCATCAGAACTTAAAGCAGCTATTTTTGTGCACCAGCTGCTCTCTTCCCCTCCCAAGCTCTTTAAACATGGCTGGCAGCTGAGAATGCTGATGCTGGGTGCAGACGGAGAAGCGCTTAACGCTGCAGCGGTTGTTGTTCCAGGTCAGCTTCTAACATCTGTCAGGATACATCCATAGGCATTGCAGTGTCAGAGTTGAACATATGAACAGCATTTCCATCCTCATGATTTTGTCTGTAAATTAAGCAGAAAAGATATTTTTAAGTATTCCATGTCTTATGTAAAAATTACCACCTTTCCTGAATATAGAAAAATTCCAAGTTTAGGAGCTTTAAACAACTTTGAAATATATAATAATCCATGTTTTTAAATAATGAAATAAAATTCTAATGACCCTTCCCTCTTCTCAGCCATTTTAGCTTGCCACAAAGTTCTGTAAAAGTCCGAGTTGATCTGTAATAGCAGAAGTAATAACAGAACTTGTACAGCATAGAACTGTAGCCTAACATAGTTATAGAAAGCTTAAAGCATGCATAAGGGTTTGCATTTGTTCTTACTTTAAAATATCCATGGGAGATGATGCAGCAGGAAGCAGTCCAGAAACTCCCACTCCCTGGGGTAAGACTTTGCTGACCATCATTTTCCCAACAGGTAGACTGGCACTAACGCCAGTGTTTCCTACAGTACCCATGGTCAAAGGAGATGCCGTAGCCCCACCTGGTCCCAGAGGTTGGACAGTCGCTGCACAGACTGGTGAAGAACTGAGAGCAGGAGAAAGAATAGTTTGTGGTGCAACAGATGGAGAAGGGATGGCAGTTGAGGAAGGAACTGTAGCCCGAGGAGCCATAGCTGTAGTAATAGGGAAGTTCAGCTGCAGGACTGAGGCTGCTGGTGATGTCGAAAGTCCACCATTTTTGTCTGAACAGAAATAAATGCCTCAGTTCCCTGCACATCTGTTAATATTATTACAAAATAGTTCAAATGGTATGTTAAATACTATATTTAATGTTTATTAGGATAGCAGAATAATAAAAATCCATCAGGGTGGTAAATAATTGGTACACTCTCTCAATTTTCACTGACACCTTAACCTTATATTGCGGGAAGAAGAGAAATGAATGTACACTAACCAAGTTCATAAGTTTATCAAAAACAGAACAGCGGTCATTACAATATTTTTAGCACTAAGGCTAGGCAGTGAAAAGTAACAGAAACTTATACTATCATAAGAGAGGGGGGTGGTGTGTGTTAAAAGAACGGACAGCAAATTGTAAACATTACTGCACACAGAAAAGAAAAAGTTTACACAGCCAAACACGATTTTCTCCCCAAGTATTCTGTACTGAAATTTGTTAAACACATGATATACATAGTTTTTAATAACAATATATCTTATTGAGCATGAGACAAAATAGATTTAAATCATTTGGAAGGAGCTTTGTTTTCAAATGGTAAATTTCTAAGCATGAAATATTTATCTATTTATGAAATATTTATTTATTTATAATAAACCTATGTAAAAGTTGTTTCAAAAAGTGCAGGAAGCATGTAGGAAAGAATGCAAGCTACGAGGCACAGAATGTCAAGTACATTGGATCAAATAAGCTTATCCTTATGTCTTAGCAACATGTGGACTTGGACTTTAGGTAGATAAAAATCGTTGTGACTGTCATCATGAAGGAAGAAAGTATTCAATGACTCGTGAGAGTCATAATTAGGCGAATCCCAACATACAATATAAAATTTCCTCTGGCATTGACACCTCTTATTATTGATTAAACTACAGCTGTTTTTTTGATGGTGCAGAATGCATAATGCCCTCATTTTTACAATTAAATGCAATCCAAAGTACCTTTAAATAATAATAAATGCAAAATATATACAGCGCATACTCACACTCCTGAGGAACATGCTCTTAGCACTTAAAAATAACTATGTTCTATAGCAAGATTATGTAACATTACATCAACAACACAATTTTCTCATTTTACTTTGTCCTGAATTCTACTTTTAATTACCTGTAAGTGTTCTTATGATAAATTAATATAAAGACTACTTGAATTCATGGTGTGCCACATGGATGTGGCCAATCTTTACCCTATATCTTCACATTCAGCACAATAGAGGAATCTGTGAAATGGTTGTTGAAAAAAACAAAACACAGGAGAAAAAAAAAGAAAAAAAAGAATGCACTAACAGGTTTCTTATGAATAGCTACTAAAAACAAATTCAAGTTACAATGAGAGCACAACTTACTCTGTAGCAAAGATGATGGTGATGACAATGATGAAGGAACGGGTGATGCTGTTATTGGTCCATTGCATGTTGCAAGCTGCTGGCCTGCGGCAGTCTGTAACAGCAGATGTCGAGGTGGATGTGACTGGAGCAGCGAAGGGGTGAAGACAGACACCACAGACGGAAGTGTTGATGATGCAGAAACCAACATCTGTGGCAGACTCAGAGTCACAGATGAAGATGCTGAAGATGCAATCTGAGGTTTCGCCACCATGATGGAGGAATGAGTGGACGATGGCAGTGAAGCAAGGGATTGTGTGACAGCTGATATGGAAGAAATTAAAGATGAAGAGGGAATAGTGACAGCAGCATCTGACACCACGGTAGTTACACTTGCTATATTTGCACTACTTGTCACAAGGTTCGACAAACTGGACACAATGCCAAAGTTTGGCTCACTGCTACTTTTGACAACGCTTGTCTCTAACTGTGCTGTGCTTCTCACTGCTGTTGCAGCAAATTCAGCACTTGCAGAGTCTAGAGTAAAACGAGAGGTAGGTTGTGAAGAAAAGGAATGCTGCACTTTATTGTTGGGAGTACCCATTTCATCACCCATGACAACAGCACTTGACAAATCCTGATTCAGCCGGCGGGTTTCTTGATCCCGCTGCATCTGCAGCAGTTGTTCATAGTGCACCTGGTATGTTTCCTGGTTCATCTCTGATGCCGACGCTAATGCTGCTGTTGGACATGCTGCCATGGTAGCTGGATGTGATGATGACCACTGTTCTTCCCGTAAAGCATCATCTTCTGGTGGAGGTGTCTGTGGTCGGTAAAATGGACTGAAACAAGAAAATAAGGTTTTGGAGTTATGAATAAGATGGCCAAGACTCATGTCCATGGAGAAGATACATGTTTACCAAAATACCATCTCAAAACCTACAAACAACTAAATTTTCTCATTATATACAACGTACATTTTTCTTTCTCGTATATATGTGATGTACTCGCTGGTTCGTCCCACACAAGAATGAGAAGATAGATCAACTTTCTCAAGAGCTTCGTCCCATGGAGAGTGTGCTCTGTCCAATATAACCCTGAAAATAATCACAGAAATATCTCTGTCATTAAAAAAGGCTCATCTGGCATCGGTCTATGTTGTATGTATGATATGTGGACCCAAAATAAAATAAGTGAATGGATGCATTAGAAAACTGTGATAAAAATTGTACACTGATACCAGACATCCTTCACAGAAATTTTGACAGGAGAAAAAGATGGCCACCATCCTCAAACAAACCATTTTAGTATTTATTCTAAGAAGAATATATTGCAGACAGTTCGTCTGATCAACGATCCTACACCGCAAGGCTTAAAATACAATCTGGCTGCCATATACACCTGGCGGGACAGGAATCTGCAAAATCGACGTGCAAAAGAACAAACGAGTTGAAGAGCAAAGATGCTTCTAGGATATTACAAAACTAGGCCTAAGAGAATTAAAAAAGCTTTAGATGTCGGAGACCCATTTAATTGAACGTCATAGTTTTTCCTTTTTGATCACTGCTGTCCACCTACAGCACAAGTGGGTCTGAGAAACATTTACTGTCTTCATATGTTTGCAGCATCCATCAGGCTTCAGCCTTTTCTGATCTCATAAATGTCATGTTAAGTTGTCCTGCGATACATTTTTGCTGTTTTTCAGTAGACTTAAACAGCTTTCCCCACTCATTATCCATCACTACGATTTTAAAACAGTTTTCACTGCAATTTTTTTTTTGCTTTCATTTCTTTGTTTCTGACATTCCTGTATGTGGTAACCCTCTTGGCATAATTGTGGCTTTGCTTGGGAAACATGGGGAAGGTTATTTTCATTACTTTTATTGCAAAGTTTAAACTTTCTCCTTTTCAAAAATGTATAGGTTTCTTGGTCTAATGTTTACCAGAGAGCAGCAATACTACTACTACTAATAATAATAAAAAAAACTTCATCCACTTTCATCTTCACAGTCTTCAGTCATTAGCCAGTCTTTGTAATACTTATACTTTATGTTGTGCTCAGAGGGTTAAAATGCAAGGCAATGGGATCTCTAATTAATAAGTACTAGTGCTGACCTTTGATTTGCACTCTCCGTGCAGAGATTCTAATGAGATCCTGAAAGGGTGATTCCTAGAAGCATCTTTGGAAATCTCTTCTACTTTGTTTGAACATGTTGCTTAGATTTTCTTCACATTTTAAATACATTTCTCACAGTAAACAAGAAATTAAAGCTTGCCATTAAAATCAACTGCTGTGAGGGTTGATTTTGGTATTCATGTCAAGGGAAATGACATCTGGACATCCATACTAGCACTCAGTGCCAGCTGATGTTTGTAATGCCATACCTTCCTCCCCTCCCCACTCGCTGACGAGCATAACCAACACATCGGCCACCCGGCAGCATGGTGAGGGAAAAACGGTGTCGTTTATCGCCCAAACCACCCTCTGCAGGGTCACACCAAGGCCAGTTGCCTAGTCGGTTGAACAGGGGCTGGAAATGCATACAAAGGATCGTGCAATTGGGCAGAGGTGACATGGGCACCATTATATGTGCAAGGCTGATCACTAAGTCCTACTGACACTTCAGACTATAACTCAATCAATCGTGTCCTTGCACCCTATATAATTGCAGATTGTATGGCTAGCAGATTAACACCGAAAATCACTGGTCAAAGATGAACAATACACATTTAAGATTACCCCTCTTTTCAATGTCAGCTTCATGCTGTTAAGGAACAATTCCTAGATAAACAAAACTCAAAATGATGGTGAAACTCTAATATTCATAAGTCTACAATCAATTATGGAGGGAAAAAAAACAACCTTATTACAGCAAAATATACTTTATAACATTCAATTATCTTCAAGTTTAAAGTAAGCACCATAAATTCCCTCAATTATAAATGAGCAAGCAATAAACACATATCTTGCAAAATAACAGGAGATACATCATCTCCATGCCAATCCATCAACATTTTTTGCTTGTAAAGTGCTGTTAGTGAATTTGCTTTGTTTAAAAAAGATAATTGCTTTTATAAATGCTTAATTTGTTGGGTTTTTTTTTTTTTACCAAAAATGGACATTCTCTTCTTTGATACCAAAATTAATGATTCATCTTCACATTTTAACTCTAACTTGCACCAGCAGAAGCTAACGTCTTCACAGCTACAGCTCAGCTGCATCAATTAGTTTGTGTTGAATATGCAAAGGCAAATTCATAGCAGCATTTTGCAGCTTCTAAGTTCTTAAGTATTTCCTAATTAACTTAGTAGATTGTTGTTTCCCGAAATAGCTTATCGATATCTTGTATGTGTCTCCACATCATATTTACACAAAATTTTGACAAATGAAAGGTACAATTTTAACATGGTGCACAGCTATGACTAAATAACCTATTAAAAGCAATTGTAATGTTCATTTAATAGTACTTGATGTGTAACCATTTTCACTCTACTGTCTGCAGGAACAGCCTATTAATGCCAGGTGTTGTCTGCATAACCCTACATTTTAAAGATTTTTCCCAATTATATTGTACATTCCTCATTCCTTTTATATTTTACATAAAAAGTACACTTTGGGATGGGAAAAAGTAGTAAAGGTTGATTTCTGGCTATTTTATGTTTGTCCGGTCTATCTGTTAAGTTCCTTTTATAATTTTCTTAGCAATAGGATAATTTCCTGCATTCCAGGGTAAGTAGCTCAATCTTGTCTTTTCATCTCAAATGAACTAGCCTTAACTACAAGATCATAGTCTGTAGGAGGGGGTAAAATTAATCTTTTCCCAACTTTTTCCATGCACTACTTAACTAGTAGCACTGTATATCACATGCATACTTTTGGAAGATTAATGGATTGCTTTCTTGTAGTAACCTAGAATCCATGAAGAGGTTAACATTACATCTTATATTATTTGAGGGCAAATAAAACTCAGCACAATGCATACATGACGAACTACAAGAAAAAGAAAAATGTGGAAAAAAATAAGGTGCAAATATGATTCTGTGAGCCATATACTGTAAGAATGACAGCTGTAAAAATGCTTACTGCATAATAAGCACAGTATCTCCTCCTCTTGAAAGCAAATGGGCCATCAGGATCATTATCATCTTCATGATCAGACGGGGACATTGCCTAATACAGAGTCAAAATTTACAATGGAAATTTTCATGATCTTGCATAATAGTAAACTGATATTTGAAGTAATCCAACATATGTTTTGTATTTAGATGAATTATTCACATATAATATACTTAGATGCGCTTGGAATGTTCCCAACAATTCCTATTATTGCATTTTAATTACTTACGCTACCTTCAAAACGTTTTTAATAAATCAACAAAAAAGTCACAATATGGAAACGTGTACCTCTATATGATGTACTGCACAAAAACACATCTTTATCTGAGTGACCAGGAAACACATATAAGTGTATGCACACATGTATTTCTCATGTTTCTATATTTAGACAGAACAGGTAAAGAGATGAATCAATCCCATATCTAACTTACAGGTGACAAAAGGTCATCATCAGAGCTCTCCATTTCATGATGTAAAACATCCACATCTGCAAAAGATGCCGCAGTTGCTGCCACAGCGGCTGTGGAAGCAACAGTGTTAGGGTGCTGCTGCTGAGGCTGCTTGTTGCGGCGCCTATAAGGACGTTTCTTTCGGATGGGAGGAACCTCTTCCTGTTTCCAAAAATAAAAAATTCTTCGACATATGGAGCGAACCAGAATGTATAAAAAGAGCCAAAGGGTTCATAATCACTGGTATGACACAGCTATGCTCTGAACAACACATAAATTAGGCCAAACAGTAAAAGCCAGATCTGTTTGTAGCATAAATACAACCTTTGATAAGACAAACCAACTATCAAACCAAATAAAAATTGTGTCAACAATACTAAATAATACTGCCTGTAAAATGCAAACATGAGGACAACGTTCACATCTCATGATTTTGGCATACAACCCTTTAACTTTTGCTTTTCCGTTAGCAGATGACAATACAAGCCATTCAAGATTACATTTATGATATGCAGAAAATGCCCAGTAAAGTTGTCCAAACAGTCCTCAAAACTCACTCCATTAAAGGAGCCAGGCTGGCCTCGCGCAGTCAAGGTGTAGGGAGGTATAAAAGAAGGATGCTTGTCACGTTCAGCTTCTGCCTCCGCTAATGAACTGCCACTGAAATCTTCCATCTGATACCTGGGAACAATGAAAGGGTCGTTGACCCACCAAA
Organism: Pomacea canaliculata; assembly: GCF_003073045.1. Classification (NCBI taxonomy): domain Eukaryota; kingdom Metazoa; phylum Mollusca; class Gastropoda; order Architaenioglossa; family Ampullariidae; genus Pomacea; species Pomacea canaliculata. The sequence continues at coordinate 43,509,241 of NC_037591.1, read as the reverse complement.
TAAATAATTCAATTCAAAACATGGAAACAATGCCCCCAGCATAAAACAACTAATTTTATAAAGTATGATCTTCTGATATAAGATACCATTTAAATGTAAACCTGAGACAACAGGGAGGGAGCTGAGGTTCTGGACAGTACTAGGCATTTTAAATACGTGACATCCTACTGCCTCTAGGAGTAAATATCCTGCCTTACCGTTTTTCCAAAATTTCTATCGAAAGCTGCAGCATTTCCTTCTTGCTTTTTTCTCGCCGCTTGATCAGTTCGAGAAGGGTCCTGTACAGCAACATATCAAAATACTTACACATTTGTTTTAATGGAAACAGTTTATAAGTTTCATTCTGCTAAAAGAACAAACCATGACAAACAACATTAAAAAAAAGCATCATTGTTCCACTTTAAAAAAAAAAAAAAAAAAGGCTTACACAGCTTTACAGAGATCTCGTTTCAGTTTCAGCATCTTCTCATAGGAGACCTCATCATTCTTTCGATTCTGTAGGGTAGAAAAAAAAAAAAATTAAATCAAAAATAAGTAGAAAAAGTAGTAGAAGTAGGAAAAAAGACACCATCTACTTAATGAAAAAAATGCAGTCTGTGGCAGAGACTTTGAAGAAAGAAAAGCACTATTCTGAAACAACAGCAACAGTGTACAAAATCTCCAAATGGACTTCACCTATGGATTATTTATTAAAACATTACTTCTCATATAATTTCAAAACATAACATTAATTTATAAAAAGAAGATATTTAAGAGTTGTAACCTTTCTTGTTTGCATCTTTTCTGTTCTTCGGCGGAAAGCCACATATGGATTGTTTGTAGTTGTTCCATCTCTCTTCTCAGACTTCACTTGAGGGATCAAAGGCATCTCCTGCAAAGAACATCAATCAGTCCACACAATTTTTTGTTTTCTTTAGTAAAGTATGAACAAACATTTGAGAAGTATTTTGTCTATTATAATAACAGACAGAACAGCCCAACTATGCTTCCTTACTGCAGGCATAACATACAAATAAAGAAATTTAATTATGTAAATACCTTATGTTCTACATTTTAGACAAATAAACCCTAAAATAAGCTGATGTAGCACAACTCAAATCTTACTTGATCAGCCATACTCACCAGACGAAGGCGTTTATTGAGCCAGTAGTCATAGACAGCAATTATGAGATCGTCATCTTCCTTCAGCAGCAACTTTGCTTCTTGGAGAGTTACTACCTGTATTGAGGTACAAGATATAATAAAGTAATAATACAAATCTTTTTGTATGGATGTACAAACAAGTAGATGTATCTGATATTTTCCCAATCCACAAATAAACAGCAAATTAATTAAAAGCCATGAGTAACCCATCTTTGCCAGTCAACACGTAAATAAGGTGACAAAAATGAAATTCTGTTACTTTAGAAAAATGAAAAAAAAAAATTGCGATAGTTAACTGCAATATCTCCATCTCAACTGTTAAAAAAAAAAAAAAAGTCTACTCTCCTAAAATCTATCAATGGCAATCTTCTGTCTGAACATATTGGCAGCCACATAATAAAAAAAAAAGCACCAACAAAATGGTTGTCAAATGTGCAGTAAAAGTGAAAATATAGTCACATCTGATGAATGATTTTTTCAAATAACTGATAAAAAATTTGAAAGAAATTACAAGTGACGTAATGTACACTATACAGTGGCACCAACACCAACACCAACAAAAAATTGTGGTGGTGGGGTGGGGGGTGGGGTTAAAGTCTTGCAATGCCTTCACTGGATCTACTACACACCTCTCCCCTTTCTGTATATAACATAAATAAAACGTGTGCATAAAAAGTGAGAAAGAGAAAGAGTGTGTGTATGCAAATATGCATGTACATATGCTCTATGCGAATCTCTATTGTCTAATCCAGGGATGCCCAACCTACGGCTCGCGGGCCATATCCGGCCCGCGAAACTTCTGCCCACACAGCAGGAAATCGACATGTTAGTAAAAAAAAAAAAAAAAAAAAAAATTATTTATCCCTACGTAGGGGAGTTTCCTAATCTTTTTTTTCGATGGACGAACATTTCGATTCAGTGCTCCGACTTGCTGTCTCTACAATGAGGCCAGACATTCAGAAGTTGGTTTCGGGAAAACAACTTCAAATATCCTACTAATTACTACATAATTAATGGTAAGTACAACTTGTTTCTAATAAAAACTGGTATCTGCTCAATTTTTTTTTTCTTTTTTGTATTTTTGCGGTGAAGTGGCCCGCGACACGGCTGTCCGAAATGGATATGGCCCGCAGGCCAAAAAAGGTTGGGCATCACTGGTCTAATCAATAACCAAATTTTGCAGTACTCTGACAGTCATAGAATATGTTCGGCCAGTTTTAAGGATAAAAGGTACATAAGTCTTTTTTCCTAGGAGAAATAAAAGCTATTATGATAGAGAAGAACAGCAAAAATTTATAGTATGACCTCCACTGGGGTAGATTGCCAGAGAAAGCAGAGTGTGGTATGTTTAGTTTATGTATTTTGCTCTGGAACAAGCTGAAAGAATTCTGCCTTAAAAAAGTGTTATTGGAAGAATGCTGGTACAAAAAGACATATTGTTTTGAGGGCTATTAAGAAACTGAAATAGAGCAAAAGCAGACTTCAAGACCAAAGAAGAAGAGATGAAATGTCAAGGACCAAAATAACACAAAGCAAAGTAAAATCAGACAAGCAGACAACAGACTTAATCCCCAGGTAACAATTTGTGTACCTCTTTAAAACGCTAAAATAATTTTGTCAAGGAAAATGCCACTTAAATGACATTTTTTTTCTGACTGCACCAGAGATCACTAAAGTCCTTCATCCTCTTTAATTATGCACACAAAGTCTGCTTTCCAAATGCATCTCAGAAAATATATATATATGCATAAAAACCAACATTATGCATGTGGTAGAAACAACAAAAAAAAACAAAAATGATAGCAATATCTTCACAAACAACAAACAAACTGAAAGACAGAAAGAAAAAAGAATAGCAATAACTGACCTGCTGTCCTGAACCTTTTTCCAGCCTGTCCATCATTTCTTCAAACTTGAGTGGGGTAATCTCCATCTTTTTGCTCTGCTCATTTAGCCAACTTTCATCCTCAGAGTCAAGGTCATAATCTGGTATCTCCTGTTCCATGCCAAGTGCTGAAGTAAAAATTTTAGTTTTTTTAATCTACAAAACTTATTTAGAAAAATCATTTTAATTTAAATAAAAATGGTAGTCAGCCAATCAATCTAAGAAGGCACAAAACAAGTTTCCACCAGCAGGAAAGCCTATGCTAACTTTAAAAACTGTCTGTAGCCTCGCTTTAACATGAATCTTCTATTATTATAATAAAGAGTCCGTGTGAAATATATATGACTTGGAAAGAAAACCTCAGTGTAATCATCAACGCTAATGTAAAAATTATCTCCAATACTTTTACATTATACATATATACACACATATATGCATATTAAATTATGGGTTGGTTTGATCTCAAATGCCAAATTCTATTTGCATGAGGTACAACTGAACCAAACACTTTACTTGTATCAACATCCTACAGAAAGATTATTTTAATTCCTGTCAACTGCCATACAGAAATTACTACTAGTACTACACTGCTAAAACACTAAAATGCAAAAGCAAGAATATTTATTAAATATAAAGGGAACACACCCCCCACACACACACAAAATCTTAGCATGTATAATAAACAAATGACACCTGAAGACAATTTTTTTCACTGAAATCTAGGAATAATGAGATTTTTTAAATGTCAAATTCATAAGCTGCATCTTATCCCAAATTCCTACACAGTATTCTTTTAACATGCACAACCTCCAGGAGTTACTGTATTAGACTTGAGTATGTAATGACTGTAGTATTAAACTAAGACAGGCTAGTACTTGTAGCTGCGGTCTTTACCCTGGACAATAACAACAGAGGTATACAGCAAAAGTCAAACATTTTTTTCAGGTTTATTGTAGAAAAACAGCTAAGATAAATGGACTCCTACATAACACTTAAAACTTTCCTTAAGACTGAGTAAATCCTCTATTAGAAACTAGTTTCAAACTGTCCACCTATCTGACTAACCTTGGATGTGGATATACTGCTTGGTGGGCTTAAAGTCAGGCTTATACAGCTTGTTGTAGCGCTCATCCATGCCCTGGATTTCAGGGATAGGAATCGCCTGAACTTCAGCTGTTCCATAGAATTGCTGGGCAGTTAGTGCATTCTGTAGATGTGTTTCCTGATTGAGCAAAAAATACAAAAGTCAACTACTGTTCTTCTAGTTTGCTTAATATAATGAGGTATTTTTTAGGACATGTGTGGTACTCCTACCTCTAACTTAGGTAAGAGTGGAAAGGATATCTACAAATATAATAAATAAACAAATCCCATCTTCAGATCACAATGATACCACACGTCAAAGATCAATTTCATTGTTAATGATGATGATAAATGTTTATTTATAGAGTATCTTATGCCACCAACAAAAACTGGCACAAAGCACTTACATGAAGTTGCATAGCACATATTTATTTGTAGACATCAAATGCATCTTACAAATTAATCACCATCATTTAGATCATAATTGATCACTCTCACACATGCGCACACACAGGGTGGAGGAAGCTGGAGTGCCCAGAGAAAACCAACAACAGTCATTCCTTTAAGGATAAAAATCTTAAATATTAAGCACAACATGATTTTGATTAAGATTGTAGAGTGACCAGGGTGGAGGAATTGTAGTGATTTTTAATGTCTTAAACCTGGCAGGTCCATGGTTGTTGCTGCACAGTTAATGCTAATATACTACGATCACTAGAAAGAAATTTTTAAGTTTTATTTAAACTCACGCAGACTCTATTTTCCCACTCTTATTTCAGATGACTGTTTTAAGGAAATGATCCCCCGATTTCCAGATAACTGCTCAATAACTCTGATGCCTTGTAAATTTCCAAACAACTGACATAGCAGGTACAAAATTCCAATAAATTAACATACATCCAAAACCAAAATGCTTCCCTCCCACTTAATCAAAGGCCAGAAGGATTTTAATCACTTTCACAGCTGCTCATAGAAGGGAAAATGAGTTTTCTGACTGAAAACGACTTCACTTTTGGCAGAGTTTTAATTTTGGCATGTAGGTAAGTATTTTGTGGTTGAAAATTTCACATCCTTGGTAGACAAGTATATGCAGTGAATAATTCTTATATCTGAGATAGATTTTTGCAGGTATTAACTTAAATTGCTCTGGAAGTCTACCTAACTCAGATATGGTCCGGGTCATGATTTATGCTACAACAATATCTTTACATATCTTACTTGTTTTTAGTAGTCAAGCTAATATAAGGCTGTGCCAAAAGAAAGGTATTTTAAGAGTTATAAAAGCCATATGCTGTTAATGTTCAATTTCTTTTGCAGACAACTTGCGAACTATTATAGTTTACTATTATGTCCCCTTTGATGTATGTTGGAGTACAAGTGCACTCGCCGGGAATTCCCCAAGCTGATTTTCTCTAGTTCAGGTTTTACTTTCGAAAAAGAAATAAAAGAAAACAAGACAGTTATTGTTTAATACTTTTATGTCTACAAGTGACCACCCAAAACAAACACCACTAGCAGTAAACAAGAAATCTCCATGTAGGCCATGCTTACTCTAAGGGTCAACATGACCTACTTATAGGCATGGTGGTAATAGTCACGTGACCAGAGGACAATCGCCTTCTTTCCACGCTTGAAAAGAAAGGACTAATAAAAGGAACCTCTAAAAGACAGAGAATTATTAGACAGGTGTTACGGTTTGTTTGCAGCCTTTAACAGTTATGCAACAGCAGGCAAATACGGTACATTTTTTAGCTTGGAAGCGCGCGGAAAAAAACAAGATGGCGGCATGCAAAAAAAGACTTTTAGCAATGAAACATACCGTTTCTTCTTCTTTTTCCATTCCTGTTGGCATTTGCACAACGGCGCGGTTGATCTTGTCGAAATCACGCAGGTCTGGAATCTCCTCAGCCCGGTAAATGGGCATGGGCTTGGAGACATCCAGCGCCCGCGCTCGAAACGACACTTTGCTCATGTTTTCGCCCTAAATATGCTAATTAGATAGTCCAAATGTTCTCCCTCGAAAAAGAGGGGTATAAAGTCCTAAAATCAGGACTTTAACACCGTTGTAGAATACTTCAATGTCCATACATGGTGATACATTCACTTAGATGTAGCCACAACTCTCCTCCATGTCACCCAATGTCTTCGAATGTCTTACAACAGCCAGGATTTTTCGGATCCATCATGGCGGATTCACAAAGCCATCAAGGTATCCCAATATGCACTATGATTGACTATGCGCGCGCATATCTCTTCGTCCATTCAGGTTCGTTTTCACACACGCACTCACACACGCGATTAGATATTGGGTATGTTAGAGAAATATTGGGATCGTTCACATACATGCTAACTAATGAGCAAATTCTTCATTATTGTATATAGAGGAATATTCTTTTATCTTTGTAAATGCATCGTAAGGATATCCGCTAATCACAAACCGCCCTGATGCCGATGGGCGTGGCATGACAAAGAAGCTCTCGACACGCTCAGACACAAGTGATAAACCACGTGGTTCTGGCACAAAGAAAATATTTTACAACAATAAAGCGCAGTATGTGCATTAAACGACACAATTAACAAAAATAGGATTTTCTTGATATATTTGTTGCAAGATTCACATTTTTAAATGTCATACATGCAGCTTCAATTAGTCCTTATATTTTGTTCATTATTTTTCAAAAAGTACATTATTATCAGTATAAGTCTGTCATCACTGTGAATATACATAATTATTTTGCCATATGCATGCATGAACACCTGTACAGACATTCGAAACTTAGAGAAAACAATTGTGGTGTTTACTTAATTGTTAAAAGTATACAGTTAAATGCAAATTAAAGGGTTAACTTAAGATAATAGCAATTCATCCAAATATCAGATGACATCTACTGCAATCAGGCTAAATAGTCATTTATCATGATTTAAACCAAACAGGCTAATTGCAAATATAAGCCGTTCAATAGAAACAAAGAGTTATAAGAGATCTAAACAGGGGCAGGATCCTATATATATATAGCTTCATTGTAATCCAATCTGAATTTAGGCAAATAGCTGTGTGTTGCTTATTATGAAAACAAACGGATAGTTGAAGGTCTTGTAATTAAAAATTTAGGTATGTTCAATTTTTTTTTTTTTTAGGAAAATGCTGATGCTTTTCAGGTGCATAATTAAGGATTTTTGCATTTGCCAACACATACCAGAAACATTGTGAATTTTACAGCAAGTCAGGCTTATAATAGAAGTAACAAATGGATGAAAACATAAACAAAAGATAAAATGTTCGTAATCATACTCACTTACTTCCCACCTTTGATACAGTTCTAGAGTTGCTGCTTGTGATTAATGTCATAAGTAACTGCATGCACATGCATGTTCATCATGATAATTAGTTTTTAACAATGCACATTGCTTAACAGGAAGGCTCACTAGTCTGAAGGTTAGTGTGCTTGTGGTCACTGGTTCAAAGTCCCTCCTTTCTGTATAAAAACTATGATGACCAACAATTCAAAGGCAAAATTTGGCATCTCAAAGAAGACTTAAATGCATTATATAGCTCCATTACATTTTTGGCATTGTTAGAGACTGCACCATTGCTAATTCTTTGACATATATGGTTTCTTTTTTTCATTTCTTCACCAGTGTGTGTGGGAAAGGTTATGTGGACATATGAAAGGAGTCAGAATTTTTTATGACTGTTGATTTGCTGATACAATTTTTTTGTGGAACTAAATAATATAGAGGGACCAGTTTTTCATGCTGTCATCTCACCTTACATCTGGTCTGTACATATTTTGCTTCTGTATCTTCATCTACCCACAATCCTTTCCCTTTAAAAAAAAGTATATGTGTATTGATACATTTTCAAAGCAATCCACAGATTTTTATTTGGATGCATTTGTGTTTTTCAAAAACTTTGTTTAGACACCATGGATATGGAAGAGGTCAAAGTAGTCATCGTTCCAGGAAATGGTGCAGGAAATGTAGAGGCTGCCAACTGGTATGGATGGCTTCATTACAAGTTGAAGGAAAATAGTAAGATACTTGTGTCACAACATTTTGAAGTACCCATAATTCTACTTGATACAACCTTCTTTTACCAGATAGTACCTCTAATATAAACATGTTTAGGATGTCCTTTCCTGCTAACAAGCAACAGTACATGTCAAATCTTCCTCATGACCAGAGCAGGTCAGGGGTTGCACTTTACTGCTAACCATTTTGTCAAAGCCAAAGCTGGTAACAACATTAAGTGGAATGTCTGTGGCAGACCAGTACAGCAGTTTGCTGTCTAAAGAAAGCAAAAAGGATATTAAAGGTTTAAAATTATTTCATTCTGGTGATTTCTCTCATGATAAGATTGTCTCTCAGATGTCAAGAGCATTCTGAGGAACATGCCAGATCCCATCACAGCTCGAGAATCTGTGTGGCTCCCATTCATGCAGGATGAACTGGGTTGTGATGAAAACACCATTATTGTTGGTCATAGCTCAGGTGCGGAGGCAGCCATGAGATATACAGAGACACATAAGGTAATTTTTAGGTCATTTTATTCGGGTGTCTGGAGAAGGTACTAATTACTAGCTTACACATTGACTTGCTTGGGGGCAGGGATTTTGTTTTTAGTTACTTTACTGAATAATCATTCTCTCCCTCCACAAAGACAGTCACATACGGACAACGGACATTCTCCCTCTGTGCTGCTAAGCAGTGAACTCTCTTCCACATCACATTCACCACTACGACTGGAAGGTTACATTCAAAAACTCCCTGAAAACATCTTTTCACAAAGTACTATTCTTAACCTCCTGGCAGTCCTGTCTGTCATGCTAATCATCATGTAATGACTCCATCTCGCACTGTGTACAGTACCTAAATCCCTTCATTCATTGCTTTACATTTTACTCTTGTACCTCATCTTTATGTTGTTCAGTGTCCACTGGCTGTTATCTTTTATTTATGATTATTGGTGTGTACAGAGAGAGTGATCTATCTTGATGAAGATGCTGCGCATTATAGTTTGCCTTATTATTATTCAAATACCCATAATAGCTCTCAATGGGCAGTCTTTTTGGTGGTGTTTTAATTCACTTTTCCTTACCTTTATTGGGACGAGCATTCCTGCTTATGACATGAATGTGCAGTTACCTCTCTGAGGCAGAGATAGTAAAAAGATTTTTGTTAGGATTAGTAAGAATTAAAAACATAGCAATGAGAGAGATTTGTCTGATTTACAGAACGAATGTATCAGATTCACCTGTTTTAATGTGCAAGTTACCACAATTTTGAGTCAGTGCTCTTGGCCATCATCTGTCCCACCAGTATAATCTGTCATGTGAATTCTGCTTTTTAAAAAGCTCAGCCTTTTCGCTTTCTTCTTCTCATTACTAAATACATGTTGAAGAGTTGGAATCAAATCTGTTGCTGAAGTATTTATGAATGATAAAAAATAATTATATAGAAACTGTCAGATACAGTTAGAAACAGATCGTATCCAGATCATTTTTTAAGTCGCTAAAAGTGCATCCCAAGCCTCATTTTAACATACACTATGGAGGCTTGTCTGAATGAACAAGCATGCCCTATATGTAGCTTGTTAAACCCATGCCAAGAGAAAGTTTATTGTACATTGATATCATCAGGCAACTGCCAGCAACAGAACGAAAGCATATGTTAATGTATCAACAGACATCAGTTTTACTGATTTGACCACTTCTGTTACTGGTGTTTGCAAGCCATTCTTATGTGCATGGTGTTTGTTTTTACCTCTTTCCTTTCTGTGCATGGTGATGTTTATGAGCTGGTCTTGAGCATGGGAAATGGAGTCAGGATATTCATGCAGATTTGGGGAAATAGTATCCTGCTCAGCTAACCCTGAAATTTGAAAATGCTCGCAACCTTGTAGATCCTTAAATTTATATCTCAATAAAACATTGAAAAAGAATGATATAATCAGTGTGTCCTGAAGGCTATGTACTTGCAATACTTCTTGTCTTCTCTCAGGTGAAGGGGATTGTGTTGGTGTCAGCCTGTGTGACAGATTTGGGTGATGCTAATGAGCGAGCCAGTGGTTATTACAACCGCCTTTGGCAGTGGGACTCTATTCGTGCAAATACTGGATTCATAGCACAGTATGGCTCAACTGATGACCCTTTCATTCCATGGTTGGAACAAAAGGAGGTGGCAGACCAACTCAACAGCAATTTGTTTAAGTTTGAAGACAAAGGTCACTTCATGAACACAGCATTTCCTGAACTACTTGCTTTTTTAAAATCTGTGCTTTAGCATGTCCCACATTTTAAATCAGAGCAGTGTTAATGAGCAATAGCCAGAATTGCTTATCACATTTTTAATCATAAAGTGCATATGTTGGTTATTGTCACAATCAATTCTGAATCATGTACTTTTCTTTTGTGGAACAAAAATCATGACAAACATTAGTGTAAACATTCTTATTTTGCTCAGCTGAACTGGTAAGCTTCCACGCTGAAGTAGCTAACTTGTCTAAACAAGACTGCTGTAGGACAGTTTAAGGTATATTACAGCTTAACTTGGTTTATTAAAAAAAAACAAAACAAAACAAGGTGATCATGAAAGCAGCAACAGGACCCAACTAAATTTTCCCCATGATGTTGTGACTGATTTGCTTGAACATCCCAATGTGGCTGCTGACAATCAAACCATGACCTCAATCTAGTGTCTTCTCTGCACATTCTGCCTAAACAAAAATTTGGAACTAACCCTTAAGCTTAACATAACTCTTAAACAGATCTCCCAAATGTACCTAGTCTGAATGTGTGTGTGTGTAAGAGAGTAAGAGGAAGTTTATCTGACAACTGTGTCATATGAAAGGGTTAAGCATGAGTATAACTACCTGAGTGTATGAGGTGTAATGATAATCTCTCCAGTTTATTATGTATATTTTTCTCAGTTGACTGTGGGAGCTCCCAGCAACAAAGGAAAATTTCTATCTCTGTTGCAACCAGACATAGACAATAAAGATGTATTGTATTGTAAGTCTACCCCAAATGCTAACCCTAAGGTAAATGCCAACGTGTCTTCTGTGTACACTTCTTGAGTTTACAAAATATACATAAGCGCACACACATATAAGCTTTTCATAATGAGAAAAATGTACAAAACTTAAGAGACGGTTTGTGCATGTTTTGTGGGAAAAATATAGTCGCTACCAGGACAGGTCTTTACTGCTTAAATATACAGTGATGCTTTTCCCATTGTTCCTCTCTAAAGCTTCACGGATAAGCATGGTGTCTCATGCAGGTTTTAACATGATAGTCAAGTGCATTTGTGGTATGTCTTTTGTTTATGGTGTCTTATGTCTTAGAATGTTTGCATCGTTTGGAAGTTATTTTCAAGAAAAATAGACATTATTTGGGGTATAGTTAGATCAAGTCTATGTGGAGCTGCAGGAAATTAAAAAGTCTCACCAATCAAGAGAATAAACATTTATTTTACTGTTGGGTGGTGGACAAAAAATTTTACATGCTAAAGAATTTGTAAAAAGTCATAGTTACATGATGTATGTGAATAATTGCAACTAACACACCTCAACTACTCCAGGTATGTAACCATGAAAAGTAAAATGCTTTAACTAATTATGATACTTTCATACTGGTGACATAACAAGAATTAAAAAAAAAGTCTATGCCGCCATTTGTTATTTCTGTCTCTGAAGCAGTTTTAAAGTCAGTGATATCAAAGCTTCTTGTGGAACTGAGGTAGTAAGTTTCCTGAGATGGCGAATGGCTTCCTTAGTGTGCTCAGTTGCCAACAATCTGGTCTGTTCAATTCCTTCACTCTGGAACAAGAATGAGACCAGTTCATGCTAAAATATTGTGCTCTGGATCAGGACTATGTGCAGCTTAACTTCTTGGTGACAAACTACTGTAAGAACACCCTTATCTTTCATGTAAAGCGCATTTTTCTCTAAACATCTTTAACAAGCAAATCTGTTTAAAGCAAGTCACGGATTATAAAACAATTGTCATGTACAGTCATGTAAAAGATTAATTTTTTTTTAAGATATCTACTACCTTCTGGTAGGGGGAGTCGAGGTTAATAACAGCGACAAGCACACAGATGCATGCACACACATATGCGCACTGGGGAAGTAAGCCACATGTGCATGCACATATCTTAGTTACCTTTGTTACAAGATACCGAGCTCTTTCAACATCACCATCTTCAGAAAATCTCCGCATTATGAGTGGGTTGAGCTCTGGAAACTGCAAATATTATGTTTCTTTAATATAATTGTTGCGATCCTATGCTCCTTGAGGAGTAACAAGGACTAAACTAATATAATTGTTATTTGGTAAAATTTTCTTTCAGCACAGTTTGTAACTTTGTTTGGCTGGTTGAGAAAGACAGAACATAAGGGTTTAAGAAAGAAAGTGTGAGAGTGCGTGTTTCAGAGAGAAGGGTTGGTACAGATATGAAAGAAGCAGACAAAAATCATATCATTTTAGACTGCACTTTTCTACCGTGCCACCCCACTGAAATACAATAATAATAATATTATAGTGTACTATTTATAGAACTTTCCTGTTCCTAAAAATGAGCTTCCTTCAGTTTCCTCTCTACCTACCATGTGCTTTACTGGAAGATTGAGTCACAAAAACAATTAAAAAAATGAAGATGAAACCAGCATCTGTTGCAACTACATTATTCTGTAAAAATATGCTGAATATTGAAATAGTTCTCAGCAAGTAAAAAGAAGGAATGTAGGTCATGAATGGGGAAAAAAAAACCCTCAAAAATCTTGAAGCTGAAACTGACAGGAATTAACACGGCCAGAAAATGTGCTCTTTGTAAATCTAAAATTTTACTGGGGCTAAGATGTCAAAGGGAGGTAATAATCCCTGAATAATCTGGTTGCTTCCCTTAAGCAATTATGACCTGCACCAGGCTTGTCAAATAAGAAAATCATAATAGCAGAAAAATTGTATTCTGATGTAAAGCAGTAAGAATAAATGAAATAAAAATAAAATATGAAACGACTCCTATAATCAGTGGCTGATAAGTGAAAAAGTGTTTTAACACATTTATGAAACTCCTTGCTGTGAAGAATGTAACCATATCAACACATAATGAAGGATGTATTAATTATCTGAACTTTCCAATCTTAATAATTTGAACTTCTCTCCAATCCAACCTCATTGCAACTGCCTTAGCCCCTTGTTCTCACCAGTCAGATGATTTTTTTTCTTTGCACCTCATTACAATCTCAGTCTGTAGAACTTCAAAGCCTTTGTAGCTCAAGCCTTAACAATAAACCTTTTGCTTGGAAGAAGTATAGGAAAAATCTAGAGGACTGATAACAGTACTGATATTAAAGTGTTATACCCATGCAATGCAATTTTTATTATCTAAACTCTTCAAGAGTCAAAGCTTTATAGCCACAACTAATCTCTTTCAAAAGGTATCTTTAGTACAAAATTTCTGCTAAAAGTTATGACAAAGCACAAGCAGTTTGTCTCAAAATGTATTTGAACATGTGATTTCAGCAAAAAGTCACAGCAAACCATAAACTGCTGTTTTAAAATGTATTTACAAATGATTACATAACAGAATACAAAGGGTCAGTCTTAACTTGCATTGGAGAAAGAGTTATAATCAAGATATTGTTTATGTAACAAAATATGTTGGTCAAAATGTTTCATTTCTACGAAGTAGTCACAATAAAGGTCTCAATGCTGATCAAAATTCAGAAAAACAACCTGAAGACAACTACACAGCTTTAGTGACAAAATATTTTACTAGTTGTTTAGAGCAAAATTACTGTGGCACATTGGAAAAAATTTATCAAATTCTTAAAACTGGAAAGAATCTTGGTGTGCTTATTTTATAAAGCTGAAAAAGGATGGACCTGTAGATCAAATTGACCACCTGAAGCACACGAAAAATTCATAGCCAGACTTTGTAGAAACTTTATCTACTACAGCTTGACAAACCATTTTGCAATATCTGACTATAGCCAGTGTTTTTTAAAACTGAAAGATATCAAAACATGTTCAAACAAGCATACCTGCTGAGAAGCAAACAGAACTGGTGCTGTGGCCAGACCTAGCTTTAGGTCAGCCGCTGTGGGTTTCCCAAGCTGCAAGTCACTAGAAATAAAGTCTAACAAATCGTCCATCAGCTGCAAAAGCAAAACAAACAAACCTGAGTACTATATTTCTGGGATAATGTATGTGCAGTTGGAAAATATTCAAGGACTGATAATATGAGCACCTTTAAAAGGCCACACAAGACATTAAATTGTACAAACCAGTTTTTGACATGTCAGCAGGGCATGCTTGACCACCCATGGGAATACATGGCCAGTTAAATTTCCCCATTGGGCGACAATGATTTATTGCTTTGTAAGAAGAAAGGGTAAGCTGATGTGTTAGCCTATTGTTTAGTGAGAAGGGTGTAAATAAATCTGTTGTTAGCCTAAGAATTGTCGGTGCTGAACAAAGGAATACAGGGAAAGGGCAGTTCTAATATTATAAACTTAGAACAAATTCAAAAACCTTACTTTTCTAAATGACCCTTGCAATGTTAACTTATGCAAATGTAACCAACAAGTCAGCTCCTGATAGCTATGTAGGGGTGGGCTAGTCGCACAAGAACACAAGAAAGATTGAATTCGTCGCATAACTGTAGATTTTATTCAGAGCTTCACTCGGCGGCCCACCTGCCTTCTCTCACTTCTAAATTCAAAAAAGCCTTTTTCATCTGAAAAGCTACGCTACTTAACCCATCTCCATCAAACGTTCCAGCAACCATTCCCCCCCCCTTTTTCCCAAGGCCTGGTTACGCAGCTTCGACCTTGCCCTGGCCCTATTGGCCCCAATTCCACACTGTGTGGTTATGGCTGTCCCAAGTGGGTCAGGCGACTTAATTGTGGGTGTGACAACAGGTCCAGTAGCCAGAGGTGGGACAGTTCAAGACTGGCTATCATGTATGCTGCAGGTGTGGCAAAGGGACAGTTCTGGGAGTTGTTCAACCATTACCCTCTAGAAAACAAAGAAATAACTTAGTACACTACTAGAGTGCTACACAAACTTCTTCACCCACATATATGGCGTAAGCTAAAAGTAGCTTCTTCACATGTATGTACACTAAATGCTTTTCAAATTTTTTAAAATAAAATTACGGATGATATGAAATATGAAAAAAATTCAACAGTTATACTTGCTTAATCATTTGCAATCAATGTTATCTCCTTTATATCATAAAGGGTGACATCTACAAGATGTTTTCAAACTTTTTGAACACAACCTCACTTTCACTGCAAAAATAGTGTTGAGCAGGACTGTACATGCTAGGTGCTATGCAGTAAAAGACACATGACCTCTAGACAAAATGAGACTTAAAATGACAAAGAGCAACACAAGCAAGCTTTTCTTTTTTTTTTTTTCAGAAGGATTAATTGATGAAAATAAAGAAAATTCAGCAGAAAGCGCAGGGAAGAACTTTTTAAAAATTCCACTGGACTACTTACACTTTCATGGGATAGAGGTAAGAACAGTTGATTTGTACATTTCTTATATATTTATTTTAGTTTCTATCTCTTTATTTTAAAAGTCTGTGTTTTTTCTTTGTTTAAGTGGGGGAGGGTATTTTTGTGCATTCTACGGTAACTCCATCTTATCCCTGTTGCAAATGAGTTAAGCTTTTGCTTTTATTTGTATGCTTGTGGTTCTGGGACTGTCACCCAATAAAATTATATGTTCAATTAAAGGACAGTCTACATTTGTTAAAAACTGCCAGTAAAAAAGATATATATGGAAACTAGACTATGCGTTGAAGAAGTATTTGTGGACTAAGAGAAAACAGTGGACATTACACATTAGCAAACATATCCCAAAAGATGATAACAGCTGCTGCCCCACAAGAGAATATATGGATTTAATTAATATACATGTACATATATTAATTAGATGAATCACTACTAACATTTTCAGTTTTTCTATTCACTGACTCACTGCAATATTCTTTGGACTGGCTACCCACTTGCTCTTACATTCATAAAAGTTGCCTGTATTCTGCTTTGATTTTTTTGAAGGCACCTGTCCTGCCTGTTTCTCTGAACTTCTCTTTCTTGCATCCCTACCAAAACCCTTCCCTCTTCATCTGACCAGTGCACATTATCCTGACACCAAAACATTAACATATGGTCACTAGCGTGTTATCTATGGCACAGCAAAGCTGTGCAACTCCCTTTCCTTTTATATCTGCCACTTACCCACAATTGAGTCTTTAAAATGTGTATTAGAACACTAGTTCTAACAACAGCCCACTACTAAGTTCTCCACCCACCTCCTTTTATCTTTTAATTAGTCTGTTTTGTTGGTATCCCTTTGTTGATAATATTTTACTCTTTGTCGATACTGTCTGTTATCTCTGTCTTCATTGTCTTTTGTATTTCATCATCATTGCCCATCCTTCTAGTCCTTCATGTACTTCAAATTAACCTTGTTTCAAGTGCTTAGTGCATGATTTTACACTATATCAATTGTAGATTTTTTATTATTATATCTATAAATAGGAAGTATATCTTTATTAAAGATGTGTTGAACTAATGGGAAATTTAAAGGACCTTTACACAAATCATCTTTACCAATTAAATAATAAGCATATATTTTACAACAGAAATATTTTAGGAAACTACATAACCTACAAAAGTGGTTTATAGAAAAAAAACTTCTGCATAGTCTATATTTAAGGCTATATAGTCTCACATTGATTAAAAATCAACTTTAAGTTAACAAATAAAACTTTTTTTTTAAACAGTGTTTTTGTTATCTTTGCTCACCTGAAATGCTATGCCAAGATTTCTACCATACTGGTAAACAGTGTTGGAGACTTCCTCTGAACATTGTCCAAGGACAGCAACCTGCATTTGTTTGAAAAAAATAATTAAGATATGGCATAAAATTTGCAGACTGTGAATAAAGCAAAATACTATCTCTCTTGTAAACGTTTAAAATAACTAAAGTGTAATAAATTAGAATAAGGAGGCCTGTTTTCCATCAATGGAAAGTACAAATGTCTGCAGTACTTTAGAGAAGTAAGTGAGACCATCATAGTAATAATTCTCTTCGCTGACCTCTCATGGTCTAAGAAAAAAAAACAGCATGTTCCAAGAGTAAGTCTGCTGTTCTATAGACTAACAAGGTGAGCCAAAGATCATTCATGCAAATTTCCTTTCATATTCCATTCTTCATTAAGCTTACAGGACTGTGCCATAAATCTCAAGTACATGAAACATAATAAACACAAAGTCACAAAAATTAGATAAAGAAAAGAAAATTATTACAGGACTATTAATACTATGAAATACATAAATTGTTACTACAGAGAATAAAATAGGTCAATAACAAGAAAACTTGGGTGTAATTCCATCTAAATGTGTAATAATGAAATACAACAAAGAATACTAAGGTACTAGCCATGTACTACAAAGGAACTGACACAAAAGTACTAGCATGCTAGCTATTTTATGAGATTTATTGTCCGTAAAGGTGATTAGGGGAGTAACACATGACAAAACAGACTTACTGATTTGCAGCTGGCTGCTAACATACTGGCTGTTTTCTTGAATGTCTTGTTCAGATAGTGAGCAAATCTTTCATTTTTGTCTTCTTTCGAACCAAGCTGCATAAACTCTCCTGAAACATAAAATTCAATGCCTTTTTCATATAAATAAAATAAAATAGAAACTCATGCATACATACATGCAGAATTACAAAATATACAAAGGTTTCCTGCTTTTTTGTCCATACCTGAACATGTACTAGCAAGAGAATTTGAAGTATAAAGTATGAATTTAGTGCCTTCAGGCCGTTCAAATGATGCTTCAGTCAAGCTACTTTCAGGCCATTCAAAGTCAAACTCCTTTCTGAATGTCTTTGTTCATGTTATTTTTTATTCTACTTTTTATTAAATCAGTCTATCACTGCTTTTAGCAGTTATTTGTATTTGTCGTAGTGAGCTATGCCATAATGCGTTGCTACTGCTGTTTGCCATGCTTTTCTCCTGTTCTTGTTCAGGCATGCCCACTTAGAAATCCAATGTAGACATCACTTCATCCAGCTCACAAAACCTTATTTTAAGTTTTTCAAAGCAGATATGACAAGACTGCTCCATACTGCATTTATTCTTCTTTATTAGCAAGAAAAAGTTGTAAGTGGTTATCAACCCCAGAGTTGGCGTCTGACTAATGTGCCAGTCAACTGTTGTGTGCTTCAAGAATAAAGAACAGCAGGAAGCTACAAAGTTGCCCAATAGTTTCTTTGAACTTTAAAAAGTGCAAATTTTGTAAAGTCTTGCTCACAAGTTTATTATTAACAGGCAATGGAAAAAAAACAATGGTACCATCCAGTAAAGCTGATAAACCTCTCACCACCAATATATTTATATATTGTGTATTTACCTCTGACCAAGTCCTCCACTACTTGCGACATAATTGAGACAACTTCTGTGTTGCCAATGCGAGCTAAAACACTGGATACAATAGAGAGAATATAGTCGCCAGCAAGGATAGCCTTCAAAAAAACAACAGACAAAGAGGAAGGAAATAACATTTCTTGACATTCTAGCGTTACACTGTAAACTAATTTTCTTAGCATTCTAGTATTATGCCATAAAATACTTTTATTGCGAATTTTCCTTCTTCAAAGCTTACTAGATGACACAACCACGTGAGATAATAGGCTACATTAACTCTTTAATTATTGAAGCTCCATGATAGCATATAAATGTCAGGCATGATGAGCAGCAGCCCTCAACAACTAGAAATGCCATTACAGCATTTTTCTTTCAATACACTCAACCAAATCAAACAGAAGAGGATGGGAGGGTCTAATCGTGATGTCATTTAGTAAGTCTTGAAAAATGAAAATTTACAGTAAAAATTTCATTTCTTCTTTCATCTTACCATATGACATGACCATAGCAGAATAGAAATTAGGAGGGAAGCAAACAACTCACCTGTGTATCAACCATGCAGTGCCACTGAGATTGGACCCAAAAGTGTCAGGAGTAGTGTACACAAAGTCTTATAACAGAACGTCCCAAAGGTTCAGTCAGAATGCCAGCAATGCAGAAAAAATGTCAGCTATATAATGACAGAAGGCAAGACTAATTTCAATAGCCTTCATGTCAACCCTATAGACCCAAGCCTGGACTGTTGAAGTAAAGTGGTCAGGAAGAGGGAGGAGCATTGACTAAGACATCTCACTATGATGACTCTTGCATGGGTGACACCGACACTGGAAAAAAGCACAGACTTGAGAAGCTCTGTTCTCTGGCAAAGCAGCAGGTTCATGCGAAAGGAATGTCTCCTGCTGCTGAAAGTGCCGGGAAGGGGAAGGCATTGTCACTAGCAGACATCTCTGCTATAACCTACCTGCAGACATCAGAAATGGCACCTGCAAACTCGAAAGATGACAACAAAGCTGAGCATCTTAGGGTCGTTCTGTAATAGTGCAAGCAGGCAAGGCATAAAATTGTGATCCTGTCACACAGTAGAAGCAGACAAACCAATTAATGACCAGCCAGCATCAAATTAATGCTGGACCAGTAAGAGACTGCATGTCGCCCTGCTGAGGATGTCTGCACAGTCAGCAGTAAGGAGCAAAGCTCAAGAAAAGCAAAAAAGGCTGAACAGGAAAAATAAAAGCTGAACAAAAGACACGCACACACATGCAGAGGCAGACTGGTGCATTGGAGCTTAGGAGCAGACAGCGAAGAACATGGAAAATGCCAATGTAACTAATGGAAAAAAAAACTGTGGTATTGGCTTTGCTTTCATTTTATAATTGTCTAAGGGCTGTTGCTAACCTGACCAATGAAGCACCCAAAATGCCAGGCATGTGCTAGCTCACTATTAAGGTTGGTTGATGCTTCCACCTTGAGGTGATTTCGCACCAAAAACTGGAGTAACCAGAGAACACCCCTCCCTCCCCCCTCCTACAGCACCTAGGTCTTCGTACAGGTGCCACATACAGAGAGTGTTCTGTGTCCCGATACAAGATCTGAATCCTGAGTTTCTCCCTGCAGTGATCAAAATTGTTTTAACCATTATACTACCAGACACCCCACCATCAAAATGTCAACTTTCAATGGTTTAAGATCAAATATAGCCTATTATCTGGTATGGTCATGTCAAGAAAAAACAAATTTTATAATTCCCCAGAACAAACAACATGAAAGCAACAGGTTTTAAAAAAAATGTCAATAATGTGACTGCGGGCTCGAATAAACCCAAAACAGTAACCTGGGAAGGCTCTTCCCATCTGATTGGTTTCTAATGATAACAATAACATTAAAAGTGCAAGCTGTTCATGTCATCCCAGGGCTCATTAGTCCAATTCTATGACTGCCTGACTGATTTGGCTAGCTACAGTAAGTGTCATCACCTTTCTTTGACCCCAGACATAATTGATGCTTTCCTTGCCTCGTCTGGTGTCAGATGCATCAATGACATCATCATGTATCAGGGTTGCTGTGTGAAGCATCTCTGTAATCATAGCAATCTTCTTCTGAGATTCTGCCAAACTGTAACACACCAGACAACTTGATGCTTCATCTTGCAGAACAGCAATACTTCACAAGCATTTTTTGCTTAGTGTATAGATGATGCTCAGGTCACCATTCAGCAAACGAGTTTCAGCTCAGTGTGTCAGGAATAGCTAAAGAGGTGAGCGAAAGTCTTGCACTCCTGATGAGACAACCATCAAGGCTAGAGGCTAGCGCTTAGTGAAGAGCCCAGGAATCAGTAGTTGTGAGGCTGGAGACTAGTGTTTAGAGGAGAGACCAGGAATCAATAGCTGAGAGATTTAGTGATTTCTAGCTCAGTCAAGGTAATCTTTTACATGATTTGCAGACATTCTAAATTTTGGTTTATAGCAGATAAAGTTTTATTTTGTGTATTTTGAATTTAAAGGGAATATTAATGTGCATTAGCTAAACTCTGTAACAAGTGTGTGAAAGAGGCAATGTTAACTGGAGGAGTGAGTTGCAAAGCAATTTGGTAAAGGTTTAATATAGAAGAATGAGTTTTCAGGAATCACTTGGGAATTGATTATACTCTTCACAGCCAAGATGCAAAAAGACTGTACGGTGTACCCCTCTAGTTTGTGTGGGAATGCTGCGTGTGTATGAGCATGAAGTGGGGAAGATGAGTGCTTTCCAGAGGAAGTTTGCCCTAAGAATCCCTGTATCGAAAAGGTGATGAGATACATTAATTCAGTCCACACAAAGATCATCCTGATGAATTCAAATAAGGTTACCTGTGATGTTATTCTGGGAATAAGATGCTGTGACCAACAGCAGCCTGTGGAAAAGAACCAACCAGAAAACCACTAGCCAAGACAACAAAAAGCGTAAATGGGGCTGGATAGGACACACCCTGTACAAACCAGCTGACACCATTGCCAGGCAGGCACTGAAACCCTCAGGGGAAGGAGAGTTGGGAAACCAAAGCAGACTTAGAAAAGAACAGTAGAGAGCGAGGCAAAGGACACTAGAACCACATGGGCCCAACTGAGGGGTGCTGCCCAAAACCGGTCCCGCTGGTGAGCTGTTGTTGCAGCCCTATGCTTCTCGAGGAGTAACAAGGAATAAACTAAACTACTTGCGATGTGTTGTGTGAAGTGATTTACTAGGGAATTACCTGCAGTGTTTATATGTCAGTGCAGATAGAGTACTCCTCCATATCACTGTGTGTTTTGTGAAATTATAATTATAAGAGTATTTTTTCTGATTGTGCACAAAGGGGGAAAACAAGAAAAGAAAGAAAAAGTGGAGACTAAATCAGTCACGTTTTGAGTGACCAAAGCATCAAAAAATGAGAAACCCACATACATATGTTTTGTCTTTTGTAGAATGAAATAGCATGCATGAGAGATGTAGTGTATATGTTGTACACCCGCATCTGACAGTGTGAAAAACTATTTTCAATACACTGATGGAAAATCTTTAATATTAAAGGGAGATGATGATGATGATGATGTCGATGTCGCGCAGAAGAATGCTCAAGAAAAAATCAAAAAAGTGAACAAATATATAAAACACAGAAAGTGAAAATGGAATTAGGCATTTCTGAAAATCAAAGGTATTAATATAATAATGTCAAGCAAATTAATGAAATATTGATTTGTTTGGCATACAACAGTGCTTTCAAATAAAAATTTGGCATGTAGCACTTGGTACAAAGTGTCCCCTGACAAGCCTTTTATTATGCCTGCAGAGTTCTGTTTTACTTGGTGTTGGAATATTTGTATTTGGACTTATTGATTGGAAATGGATAAATAGAAATATATGCTGCTCTGTACTACTTAACTGCATTGTAAACTGAGGAAAGAATATAAAAAAAGAAATCTGCAGCACAATGGTTTTATTTTAAGCCAGCAGAATGTCAAAGCATTTATAAACCCAGCCCTGAAATACCCCTTCATGATTTTAGGATAGTGATAGATACTAGAAGTAAGTGATAAAGCCCCAGGCAAATAAATTGAAAACTGCACTATTATAATTTTTTACATGTGTATTTCAGTAATTGCTCATCTCCATTCCTGCTAGTTTAGTGCCTCCTCATTGAAATTCTAACAATCGTAGTTTTAGTAACAGAAAATTTACAGGATTTATTTTTTAAAACACAAGTAGTTCCATAGTCAGGTGTTTAAATCCATAGCTGTTGCAGAAAATCCACAGCAGAAGGAAGGACTGGTTGTATTAACGAAACATTTGTATATGAAAATGTGTAAAATGCAGTGCTGCTGAAATACAGCAATGTTTACTGTAACAACTAGTATTCACAACAGTGCTGGTGAAATTTGAATTTTGATTTTACATTTGGTTCATTTCTCTCACCTACTCTCCTCCTCATCCATCTCCTAAGTTTGATGCTTTTGGTGAACGTAAGAGTTAAAGACCAACCTGACGCTGGCGATATAAAACTAACCTGTAAATTTCAGCCTCCAAAACCCATTCATTAATTTTCCGCTATGATTCGCACCTGTGATCATGGAGTGCCACTAACAGTATACTATGTCACCTAGTGCACCATTCACAAAGTTGCCACCAGTCAATACCAAACAGAAAGAGAGAATGAGCGACAGTTTGGACTATTTGGACATTGAAAGTCTGAATTTCTCATTTTTCAGAACCACGAGAAATGCAGACTTCCAGCATCCAAATAATCCAAACTGTCACTCATTCTCTCTCTCTGATTGGTGTTGACTGCTCCTCTGTTATCAGCGCTCGTTGATCTCAGGTGCAAATTGTAGTGGATAATTAATGGCTGAGTTTTGGAGGCTGAAATTTACAGGTTAGTTTTATATCACCTATATTTACTGATATCTGAAAAAAACGCAAACCATTCAGGTTGGTCTTTAAGGAAGAAAAATATTACCACTAAAATTAGAAAATTATATAATTCTAATTTTGAATTTTGATTTTTGAATGCTGAAAATGTATTTATGGAAACACTGTGATATACTCCGAATTCATAATTTTGCTTAACTCCTGCTCTGATGACAGGAGTTCACATTTCTTGAAAAGAACATGAATCACACTTTCTCTTTCAAAAATAAGATGCAAATTACAGCTGTCTAGTGACGATAAATATGTCATAAATATTTCACTGTTATTAATGTTTAATGTGAAACTTCATTCAGGACTTTGTTTAACTAAAAGATAATGGAGAAGATGAAATTCTTCAGAAAGACTACTCACAAATCTTCTGCCCTCTGGTGAATATTGCATGCTTTTGCCATCAAAAGAACAACGAGGGGACGAAAAGCCTTTCCAGTGCCATCAAAGTAATAATGAGTTATTGTGCCCAAGTCGCCCTGATTTGTTCCAAGTTCCTGAAATAAGTGTGTTTTTAATGAACTATATTTAATACAAGCATGCAAAACTACATCCAAATGAATGTAACCACAGAGAAGGCAGCAGGCAGCACAGATATTTAAGGTGAAAGTATACTTTATTACATTTGTTTAAGTTTGAAAGTTTTTTTAATAACATTTTGTGACAGAATAATCAAACAGAATTACTATCTAAAAATATGTTTTTAATTGGTTACAATGAGAATTTTGACTGTTATCAAAGAATTTGTTTTAATGTATTATTTTTTAAAAATAACTTTCAGTTTCAAAAATCATAGATCATTGATTTTAGTGTCTTTGTAAAGTACAAACTATTATCTAAATTTCTAAATGCTTATTTTGATATCTTTGAAAGTCTTGGACATATGTGTGGTCAAAGTGGGGACTCCCTAAAATTAAGTCAGACAACAGGAAAATTATTTTTTAAAAGCCAAATACAGCCTAAATAATGCTTATATCATCAGGTCAATGTGTGTAACTGTAGATTATTTATATGTGAGAATGACTACAAAATTTCGTTACTGTAGTTTTAATCTATCCTGATATTTTTTTCTTTGTGAACACAGCATGGCCAAAAAATGCCATCGGAGAAAATGGAGTTTTTCTAATGTGAGAGGGTAGATGTGAAAATTAATTTATTTGGCATGTAAACATTCTTTGTCAACAAAATGTATCTGAACCATATTATTTTATGTGAAAGTATCAAAATCTGCTGTTATCTCAAACTTGACCAAAACCGATACTTTCTGGAACATCCTGGTTCATATCTTTGCTGCAATATTGAATACTAGGTATTTTGACAAAAATCACATAACTGGAGATTTATTTATACTCAACCTGTCCAAATCACCATCATCAATAAATCAGTCGCACAAGAAATGCACCATGGTTTTTCAGGATAATCAGCAGATAATCGGAGTCAGTAAGGAAACAACATGCATGATCTAAATAATAAACTTACAAAATAATCTAACATGAAGACAGAAACTTACATTTCGTATGTTACTGCAAAGGACAGCCATTTCATCATGCACAAGCTTGTATGGGTCACTTTCAGCTTTTGAACTGGAGGAAGGCATATGCGATGAGTAGCAATGATGCAGTCTTTCCTTCTCAGTGGTTTGTGCTAGCAGTAATCTAATCTGCTTTGGTGAAGCTGGATGATGGTGATGACAATGGTGACATATCTAAAGGAGAAGAAAGTAAGTTTTAATGGAGTTTTCCTATCTTCTTCTCAGATAAAAGACTGAAGGTAACGTGACCAGATATCTCAATTTAGGCAGGACAAGGACAGTCCCACCTTTGACCTTATGCGCATAAAATATCTCCTTTCATCTAAGAAGTCTATCAATGTCCCGCTTGCATTTAAAAATCTGATTGATTTGCATCTATGCCTATGGTTTTGGGTTATTGCTGTCTGATTAATAATTTCAAATTTGTCTCCTAGTTTACTGCCTTTTGGCGTTTCCTTGTCAGAGGAAACACACCACCACCACACACACACCCTCCCCCCACCACTTTTTGCTTTTTTTCTGTGTTCTTTGTAGGTGATAACACCATGATTAGCATGTGTCCCGCTTTTGCTTTCAGCTGCCAAACTTAGGTCAAAAACATAGCAACTTGACATCAACATCAGTTTCCATGAAAAAAAGAACCTTGTGGAAGTCAAACAGAGATGTGACATGGCCATATGAGAGTGAAAGAGACTTGGAGGAGGACATCATTTACCATGAAGGCTGGCCTGCAACCAAATGAATGAGAAGAGGAGAAAAGCCATGCATGAGATCACTAATGAAAATAACCTGCTGTGTAATTCTACTTGACAAGCTCCTGATGATCCACAACCTCCAGTCCTGCATGGCAGAAGTAGAAGTAATTTTCATGATAACAGTCATTTTAAGGACAGTAGCAAAAAAGCTATGCACACTGGTATGCAAAAAACAAAGACCAGGCTGACAATGAGAATAAATGAAGCAAAAGAGCTGATGATGCACAAGCTCTCATCATGCTAATGGGAGATGTAAAAATCTTCACTGATTCTGGCAGGCCTTCTCTTTGCTGTCTCTCACACATAGATTCACATAAGATTTCATAGTTTATAAGCCATGAAATATGTAAACATGTTGTGGTCCATTTTATTTCGATTAGTCTGACTTGGATAATGCTGCAACTATTTTCTCCAGCTATTTTCAGAGTATGGATTATTGCAGAAGCCTGTTGTTAGCTATATTATATGAGATGTGAAACATTGGTTTATTCTGTGTGTGTGTGTGAGAGAGAGAGAGACCTGCCAGAATTAAAGAGGACTGTATGAGCTGACTTCTAAACGACAGAGATTGCTGTGACCCTCATTGTAGCATTTGTACGCGCTCACTCAGTTCAAAAGTCTGTGGTATAAAACGCAAACATGCAGCCACACACAATTGTCTGCATTTTATCCAAATTCCTCAGTTGTATTACTGTGTTTCCGGAATGCAACTGACTGTTGTTCACTATATGTTTGATACACTTTAGTGTTAAGAGCAACACTCCTGCTTACAAAGGTCGAACACATCGCACGAGGATTCGTTACGTACCGCTCGTCGAACGAACCATGCGAAAAAACTGGATGTTGATAATGTGCCGCTGATAGCTGTACGCATTTTATGTGTCGTTAAAAGTGTCGAACCATGTTGTTTTCCTGAATGGTAGCTGCATGAATAAAACAGGCTAAGCAGTCTGCTTCGAACAGCAGACATTCCTGTCACCGGAAGTATGCTTTCAAGGTCACAAAAGTAGAAAGGTTATCAGCGTGGTTAAATATAAAATATTGATGCACGTTTGAATGTCAGTTATTTAAACGTTAAGTTCTATATATGAAACAGTGTATTTTGGAGGCATTTTGAAATAAATAAGCAATATGAGGCGAAAAACTCCGAAAACGAAGGTCCACGAGGCGGATGTTAGGATAACTCTCAGGAGCTTTTATGTAACATTAAAGAGTTATCCTTATGGTGGCTCGTGTATTGGTGTAACAATTTCCAAGGAGACTTGATACTTTTACCGGTCAGGACTAAGCATGGTGAATTTCACGTAGACAGATGTCTTTTGAAAATCTGTAGTGTATTGTTTATTTAACAACACGTTTTTATAAAAAAAAATTACCCCCATAAATATCATTAAGTGCTATAGAGGTTTGTCAAGGTCTTTTGACTTTTGATTGCCTTGATTCTAATAGTAACTTTAAATTGACCGATTATTCACACATTTAATATGCTATATGATATACATATAAATATTGTGTTTGTGAGTGTGCGCATTATTGGCTGGCTTGCATTTAACTTTTGACAGTATTACTGAAACTACAAGCTGAATGACAATACATCAGTTATCATGAAGAGAATCCTTCTTCCATCGCTAAAGCATATCAAGTGCATTCGGACAGCACTTTCGTTAAGAACGACAGTATCAGCATTACAGTCACCATCAAGCAGTTCTTTTAATATTTCTGGGGAAAACTGTGACTCCAGCTGCATTCGTTATAACTGGAGGTCATTTTCAGACATACACTTAGGGTGTGATCCAGCACATGAGCTTCCAGAAGAATCAAATCGGAATGTCACTATGCAAGAACAAAGCGAAAAAGAAAAAATTATAAAATCAGCGTCACTTAAAGATTTGATGCAGATTGCGCCCACAGTAGGGACTCCATTCCAAGCATCGCTTGTTCTACAAAGACTGAACATCCTGCATAAAGAAGATATCAACTTTGACCCAGTGATGATACTTGAAGATCCATGTATGTCAAGAGTGGTTGAAATTTTCGACAACAACATTTCAAAGATCCCTCCCAAACTGCTAATTTCATGCCTGAATGTGCTTTATGAAATAACTTCTCGGGATATATTTCTTATCAAGACTCTGATCACACAGGTAACAAAATATCTACTATTTCAGTCTTAGTCTAGCATTGAAATGTTAAGTGAATGTAAATTACAAGAAATTAAAAAAAAGATAGTTAACCAAGTAGATAATTTTGGTTAAATTTCATAATAGCATATTAAAAAAAATTGTGTAATGTTTCTTTGCATTATTCATCTATATATTCATTCAAATTGTTTGAATCTACATCCAATTCATATATAAATATCTTACAATTTTGCATGAATGTTTTGTCAAAACTAGAATGTAATTGACATCTTATCTTTGTTTAGGTTATTTGGTTGATGAAGAAGTTGCCTATTTCACTACTTATCCAAGTGTTGCAACTTCATTTGAGCCACCAGGAAACCCCTGTGCGCAAAAATGCTCTTCAGCAGGCCATGGTTGTACTAGAAAGGCGCTGGGTTGAACTGACCCATTTAAAAGATATTATTTTTCTCATGTATCAGGAAGGTGGCCAACCGAGCATTCAGGTAGGTTGTAATCCTCTTGTAATCATCATCTTCTCATTCATATTACCACTCAATAATGGTGTTTCTTTTTGTATTGTGCTCCAGTTTTTTCTAGTAAATAAATAAAAAAAATCTGTACTTAGACCTTGTAATTTTTTTTTTCTTTTTGTGCGTAGTAACAAGGCAAAGACAAATGACTGCCATAAAATATGGCAGAAAAATTTAGTGAGGTTTTCATTTCAACTCCATTTTTATAAATAGGTTGTGTATATTCTAATAATATTAATAAATGAAAGATTTGTATAGGAAATAGCATGCTTGTAATGAGACAAGGACAGCACATGAGGGACAGAAGAATAACGGTTCTGACTACAAATAATCAACAAGTATAGAGGAACAAAGTATTATGGCAGATATGAAAATGGAGAGAGTTCCATTGTTTCGCTGCACAGCAACTAAAAATCCTGTGACCGTTTGTTACTGTTTTGGTGTAAGGAATAATTAGAATATGATCATCAAACAAATAGTTTAGTTGTCTGGCTGAGCTATAGGGGAAGAGTTCAGAGAAACAGTCAGGGCAGGAGCCTGCAAAGAAATTAAAACATAGTGCGGACAATTTGTACTGAAAGCAAGAGCAGATGGGTAGTGGGTGCAGAAAATGAAGGAGAGGCAATAACATGGTGCCATTTCCTGGAGCAGCTGGAAAATTAACATCTTCCAAGGAATCTGATATACTGCTCTGACCACTGAGCATTGTTTACATGCTTAGCTTAGATTGGAACAAGCTCTGAGGCAGCATGTTATTTGTGCATGGGAGCAAGGTTTTGCAGGGCTTGCTGAGTATAGCTGCATATTGCCAGCTTTGAAATAGGATAATAAATGGCTGTGTTTTAGATGCTGAAATTCACAGAATATGTTATATTTTCTCCACTTAGCAGAATATGTTTGTAACTTGGACCACTCGAGTAGGTTATTAAACTGTAGAGAATGTGTTTATGGAAGAATAAGCATAGCTTTCCTATATTTTTTAGATTTAAAGTGTTTTAGATTAAAAGGATACCCATTTAATCTTTTCCTACGTGTACATGTAAGCAAATTTGCTAAACATTGCCAGAGTACAGCAGTTAAAAAAATACTCATTTGTTTTAACTGTATTTAGATATCTTGTAACCAAGGAATCTGCTAAATGCTGCAGAAATAATGCTGGACACTATTTTTGTGATAGATGAGCATTTTTGCTTAAGCTTCACAAACAACTTGATACCCAGGAGATGTTGGATGCAGTTTATTTTCATCATTTTGACAATTCTTGTAGACTTTTACAGATCGACTAGAGGAGAGAGCACTGGATTTAGTGGAGCAGGCATCTGTCAAAGAGTTGTATCGCATCCTGTATATCCTGTCTCGCCATCGTCATCGTAACATGTCTCTGATACGAGCTGTGTCATACCACCTAAACAAAAGTGATCTATCAGACCTTTCCGCAGTTCAGCTTAGTAACCTGCTATATGCCTGTGCAGTGTTAAAGGTGTTTGACACCCCTCTCTTGGAAAAGACTAGCTTGGCTTTGCAGACTAAACAACGGGAGCTTACACCAAAGTTGGCCCAGTCTGTTCTGACATCAATGTCACTTTTAAGATGGGGTCACTCACAGACAGTGCAGTATATGGTAGACCAATTAAACTGCAGAAACTGGAGTTCTGCATTGTTTCACTCTGACGATGAATGTGTGTCAAAAACCAAAGACATTCCCTTATCGTTGTCACTTGGTAGAGCAGACAGGGTGGCCATTGTCATGTCACTAGCCAATTTGAATAAGAACAATCCCATGTGCTGTGAACTTGTTCACAAAGTCATAGCCACACCAGATGTCAGTGAGTTGCAGAAATCTTCACCTTTTTTGTGGCTGGACGTGGTATGGTCTCTGGCAGTTCTAAAACTTCTAAATGCCAATTTAGCTGCCTCTGTCTTGACAGAGGATTTTTGGGGAAGTTTACCAGGTAAGGGACATTTTCTATTTCTTGTCCTGTCTCATGTGTTTGAGTGCAAGATTGTCCATATGTCTAAATATTCATATCAACTTTTTTGTTTTTTGGTTATTTTTTGTAGTTGGCCATCTAGTTTTTTTGCTTTGTTTTTTAATAAGTACAATATTCAACATGTACAAGACATTTACTATACCACAGACTTGTCATTCAAAGACACTTCAGTTTTAAAAACACATTCATTAAGTATAGAAGGAAAAACAGGTAGACATGGAAGTAGGAAGAAAGGATGTGGAGAAAAAGAGAGTGAAGGAAGGATAGAAGTAGTGAGGACACTCCAGCTTCCACTATTTGTGTTTATATTAATAGTTGATTGTATGGTTTCCACAGTAGCTTACCTTATATTTTCTTTTCTGAAATGCCCTGCCCAAGGTGACAATCACTAAACACATGGATTTGATATATAATTTATATTTGTACTTTTTGTTTGCTTAAATAAGAAATTGTTTCTTTCTCAAGGAATTTTACATTTATATTAGCATGATTCACAATTATATACTTAAGATTTTTACATATTTCTTAAAGCTTTCATTTATGTTTTTAGTTTCAGACAGCTTCCAGTCAATTGTTAACTTTACCAAAATTAACAACATCAATATAGCAGCCAAGTATGAAATACAAGGATACACGGGTCCATACCTTCCTGATACTTTTTGTCCCAGTGATGCTAAGGTAGGAAGTACTTGCAGTCAGAAAAGAATTTGTCAAGTTAGTCCTGTCACTTGCATGGTCAGAGACATCTTATATATATATAAGTAGGTATTGGCACACACGCCTTCCTGCTGGTTGAAACTGGGCAATTGCACAAAAATCACTCGTTTTCACTTCAAAGTATTTCATGGACTATCAGGAACAGAAATATCACTTTAAAATAACAATAACTTTAACTTTGAACTTTTCATCATGTGTTCAGGTTATGTCTTTGATTTTGTGCAACGGGGAGAATAATGTGTATTTTGTGAGGATAAATGGTACCTGTCATGAAAATTAACAAGCTGCGCAGTGACCATTTTCCGTGTGTGCCATGTAACATGTTTTGATGATTGGGTTTGGTATTTGTGCTTGTGTTCACAAGCTTTCACTTTTGATGTATTTTGTGACATTTCTGCCTGTCTTGGGGCAACCGTGGCTGAACCTGCTTCAGGATCAGATCCCCAGTTTACACTTATAAAACCTGGACAGAGTGTTGCAGTTTATTATGACAACACTTTCCACATTGAAACTGTTTGTGACGTAAAAAAAGAACGAACATGAAGCAATTATTAAATTTTGGAAGAAACTTGTTTTAGAAAATAATACATACTCTTGGCCTTCAAATTCTGATACAGACAAGGTAGAAAATATATTTATATTTGCATGGGACTTGTTTATCTCTCCTGTGGCCCTTTGCTCCACTGGGGGTGAATAGGAACAAGAAGAAGAAGAAACATGGGTCCTGAGTTGTGGGAATTTTTTGGTTTTCTGCATTTACGTTTATCCAACATTGTATATTTTGAGAAAATGAAAGAAAAAAGTAGCACCCACTTTAATCAAAAGGGGGAGGGAGTGACTGTATTACCCACACAAATTTCTGGGGTATTAACTTACTTTTTACTTGGAATTTCACGCGCGCGTGTGTGTGTATGTTATTTCTCTCATCACCATCAAGTAACAGTTTGGGTTGACCACGAAGACTTGAGTGTCCCATGCAAATATTAAATAGTTCCTCATAATTTTTAACCACTACCCCTTCCACTATAGGTAAAAGTAACTAACATGGATTAACAGATTAATGTGTTTTCTATCAGTGTTTCAAATTTGAACTCACTCTGTCCAGTAGATTAGAAATTACAGCTGTTTTAAGTTTGTTACCCCAAAAACTTTTCATTTTTCGGCCTGAAAAATTGATTTGATATTTGAAACTGCATATCTCACAAAAGAGACCTTGCAAGTTTTCAGAAAAAGTTAGAACAGTATCTAGTGGTTACTTTAAAAATGTTTTAGGTTTATTTACTAAACTAATATTTGAACTGGAGTACTTGAATGAAATATGGTGTCTTATGCAAATAAGACCAAGCGCAAAACGTTTTTTTTTTTCAAATTCGGTAGTGTGTTTTTCTCCAGTATGTCCTTTTGCAAGTTAGTTTGTCAGTCACTTGAGTAGAAAATCATTGTTGGTAACTTCTCATGCAAAGTACTTATGGACTTTGAAGATTTTCTAATTGTTACATATGAGATCTTCAATCATGATCCAAAATAAATAGTTATAGCTGTGATGCAAATCACAAACTTCAAACATCAGTATCTCCAAATCTAATTAAGATAGACTCAGTTTTTGCTTTTGGTTTTTTTTTTAATATTATCTTGTACTTTCACATGAATATAAAAAAATACCCATTTAACAAAAAAAAAAAAATGTTGTGTTCTGGTACCTAGTGTAAGAAGTTAACTTGCATGTGCACACACATGGTGCAGTTTGAGTAATAAAGATTAAAATAAATTGGCTGTCAATATTACAAATTTAAGTCTGCAGGAATGTGCATATTTACAACTGTCAAAAACACATTATTTTTTTATATAAATCATATTTGTGTGTGTGTGTGTGTGTGAGAATAACATGATGGATTTGTGAATAATGTAATGGTAAGTTTGTGAATTAGGTGATAATGGGTCTACAAATAAGGTCATTATGGGTCTGTGAATAAGATGAGATAGTGTCCATCAATAAAGTTACAGTGGTCCATTTTGTGTTGGCAGCTGCTGCTACGTAGTGAGAGGAAGGCAGCAGAGAAGGTCATTTCTGCTCTTTTACACATGGCTCCAAGGGACTCATATGCCATTCTTGATGCCACAGTTGAAGGAGGATATGTTATTGGTAAACTTGTGTGGTGATGTGTGCCATAAGTGTACAGGTTTTAATCCATTAGATTTGGGAAAATAATATTTGCACAGTGCTTAACTCACTCATTAAAAATGTGCACCTTATTAGACCTTTGATAATTATAATAATGGGTTTGTAAAATGCATTTCCTTGTGTGGATATGAGCTCAGTGCCCTGCCCACAAAAGACTGCAAATAATCTGACAGTCAAGTATACAATAAATATAAGTGTCTTCAAAAAGATAACAATATGACAAAAAAAAAAACCAAACAAACAAACAAAACAAAACACGGATGAGTTGAAGAGTGGACAAAACAGTACTTATAATTATGCATAGTATTAATACCCAACCCTCCACAACTTACAGATCTACCCAGCAATTTTACTAGAGTCCTCTTACTTGTAATTAAAAGTAATTTGTGTAGTAATAAAGAATTTTCTTTATAAAAAGGTTGGAATAATAGGAAAAAATGTTTGGTTCATGAAAATGAGAACAAATATTTGAGAATCCTATAATAAGTTGATGAACAAGCCAAATTGGTAGCCACAGGGAGGCCCCATAAATTGATAAACAATGAAGATGTACATTAATAATTAGAATATTACTTATTTCCTTCTCTTCTCTTCTTTTCTTTTTTTTCTTAGTTGGGAAGCAATACTGACTTTTCAAACACATGTTTTATGTCTTCTGCATGTCCCAACTACCTTGGTCTCTGCATTTTCCAGTCAAAGCTCTTTGTTCACAACTTCACAGTCTCAGTTAGTAGAACTTCCAAGTCTTATAACAACTGCTTGTCGGTCATGGCATTAGATCTTGCTATGGAGCTGCTTGTGCTGGCTGTATTAATTTGATCTTTGTTGGTTAATATATTGCAGATGCAGAATTTTTTGTTGATGACAGTGGAGAACCACAGCCATTAACTAAGGTGGGGAAAAGTTCTTCTTTGCTTCACAGGTGAGTGGACATTTACAAAATATTTTAATATAAAATTCTTGTTCTTCAAAAAAGTAAAAAGATTTTAGAAAAATATGTTGTTTTGAAACATACGTGGCAACAGGCATAACCAATTTAGTATTGGAATGGAGGTCTCACGTACTGTTTAAAAATTTGATGTAGATGTTTGGTGCAAATGAAAGTAAAGGAACCAAATTATTTCAGCTACTAAGCAAGCTTATTAACATAGGTGATTTATGCTTGTTAATAATGTAGGTGATTTATTTGATCAAAAGGGATGATTACAATAAGTGGTACAAAAATGCTGCATGCTTGTCTCTTTTAATTTTTTTTCTAACACACGCACATGCACACACATATTTGCATAATTGCAACTCATGCGAGATGATTGTAGCAACTTGGCAGAAAGAGGAAAAAATTCTACTTACTGGCAGGAAGTATGGACAGGTAGCTATAAACATTTTAAACACCTTACTGCTATCAAACATCAAGATTTAATTCTGTTGGTTTTTTTTTAAAACCACCCTCCCCATAATCATTAACCTACATCTGTTGTCTCACAGTTTGGTCATTTCTGTAATTTCAGGGTTGCACTGAAAGTTCTGGATTTTCCAGATTTGACGTTGCCAGATTTAGAAATGACAGGCCTTCATGCTATGGAAGCTCGCCATCTCAGCTATCAAGGATTCACTGTTGTGCATGTATGACTTTACATTTTCAGTTTGTGTTTGTTACTGGAAATTGGTCTCATCAGTTTGCTTTTACTTTAAATCCTGAATCTTTATTGAGGTTGAACAATATAATAAAGACCATGGGCCTTCTCTTGTCCATCTTTTAGTTCTGCAGTAATATTTGTAACTCACTTATAGTCTTAATCTCCTTTTTATTACAGATCTTAGTCATAAGGTTTGCTTTTTCAAACTGTGTAGTTTTTTTTTAAAGTTTGTTTTAGTTTAAATAAACTTTATCAGTTAACCAATGCAAGACTAGCCAGTTAAGTGCATGGGAACACCTTTGAGATGTAACCCAAGAGAATGCAACTTGTATGCCATCCTTCACCAGCAGTGTAGTTTCAACATAATTCATATGCTAAATCCTATCAAGAAAGACAGAAATAGATGATCGGTAATAAAAAATAGATGCTCGTATTTTTCTGCAGGTTTTGCATACAGAAATATCCAATAAAAACAAGGTCTTGGAGATGATACAGCTCTTGCAGCAAAAGATCAAGACAGCACTGCAGAATAGGACTTCCCAGCCTATTAGCTGACTGAAATCTTGTGGCAAACTGTCACTTTAGAAAAATCTTGTAGCTTGCCACCAAGTGCTAGATGAGCTTTTTAATAATTTATGTTTTGTGAGGACTTCAGTGGTGAGAAAAGATGAGTATTGCACGCATTGAATTTCAGCTCTTTCATTAAAGTTTATTTTTCATGAATAAATAAATGTGAACTAGTTTTAACTGTAGTTCATGCTGCACTATTTCCATCCACTGGTGCAATATTTTTCATGACAGTAAACCACTTTGGACCGATTTTGTTTGGTTTTATTTTACAGAAAGCTGCATCAAAATGTTCTGACTTTTCTTTATATCCTTTTTTTGTTTTGTTTTTAATAATTATACAAGAATTAACTTTCAAAATCCAGTAACCTATGAAAAGAATGTGCCCCCTAACCACCATCTTTGTTGAAATTATACTTTCTAGTCTAGAAGATATGGAAGGTAAATACAGTAAAACTTGATCTTTTCAATTACGACCCCTCCCCCTCTTAGTTATGACCCCAAAACCCCAAAATTTTATGGTCATATTTTGCTATATATATATGTAAAGGTCATCTTTATAATGACTACCTCAACAATCCGACTTACGACAGATAATATATGCTCTATTATGACTTGTTTTTTGCAAAATTGCTTGTTGAAAAAAATAATTTCCTTTTAAAATAAGCTATTTCTGGCTGCCCACTTACCCTATATTTTTATTTTCTGTGGAAACCATGTGAAATAATTACATTTGAGAGCGTTTGATAGGTCATCTGCCATTTTGACCTAAGCCTTGTCACACCAGTCACATATCATCCGAACACCAAAAGTGGAAGCCATCCTGACTCAAAAAGACAGATCAATCGCCAGTGAGAGGAGTAACTATTAGAGTCACTTATTATCAATAGAGCCTTCCATTGTTTGAACAAATTCAGCTACCATCGTATTAAACAAAAATGGCCGCTCTGCAATGCATGTTCAGAGAACAAATCACACAATGACACATTACGTAATTTAATTTTTTTTAAAGTTTGTTTTCACAAAGCGTTTGTCCTAATTATTCTTCAGTTTAGAAATTCATTTTAAATGTATCTGCTGACATTTGGTTTCATAGCAGCGCATAAATACAATTTTTTTACTTTAAATCACTTATTTTAAAAGCCTTTGTCATCATTTTCTATTTTGGAGGTTCTTATTAAATGTTTATGCATACGCTCGGTTAATTTGAAACAGGTGTTACTTCTCAGGCATTCATTTAGCCTAGGGACCTGATTGATTTGACTTTCGGTGTTGGGTCGATGTGGTCTTACGTGAGACAATATGGTCATGACAGAATCGACTCAGGTGGAAGGTTGATAGAATGGTTTTTGGTTGAAATGACTGCCGTTCCCCCCTGGTCATTGTTGCATTCTTACAAGAGCGCATCGATCCATTATGCTTAACGATGATGATCTTTTGTAGAAGTTCAGTATATTTTAATAAAGTAAAATTACGTTGCTTGTGCTTTATAACAAAAGAACATCTTTCTCTGACATGGTAGATGTGTATTAATTGACTGCTCTTACCTGGAGAGTTTCCCTTTAAATCTTCAGTACAATAAGCATGACCAAGTGAAAGCAAAAACAAGTGTTTGGTTTTTAGCTTTATTTCAACTTTAAAATAAATGAACTTGAATTTTTCCTACTAAGAGCCCTCAAAGTTATCAACTGATTTTGGTGGGTTTTAGCGATTCTTAATTGGAAGGTTTTACTGCATTTGTATTCTATAGGTATGCTCGACACATTGGTTGCCAACCTGCAAAATGTCTTATGATACCATTTTCTATGAGCTGCAATAAAGTCATTACAAATCAGAATGTCTTCTTAGCAATGTGGCACCTGGATGCATGGAAGATTAATTTCTTCTGGGATGTGATGTTATATTTCACATGTGCCATTTACTATGTACATTAGGTATATCTATAAGTCTTATTTTTTACACAGAACTATAACTTTCGTCTCTGTTGCATGTAAGCTTGGGAACATTTATACAATGAGTTGCTTCAGCATTATTTGGACTTCCATCTAATTTTTTTTACTAAAGCAAAATTGTGATGTTGCTGAGACAGGTAGTGATTTATTTATGCTGCTTATGCATGTTTGCTTACTTTCATTTTTTCTGAAGGTATAAAATCAGCATCTTGTTTCAGTAATGAAGTTGTAATCTCTTAGACCTTTTAATGTGGGTTGAACTTTTTCAGTTTTTTTTCTCAAAGACACATTTACTTTGATAAAAGCATACTTTATAGAATATGTTCTTGGTTTCTTTAAAGACGGTCTTGTGCCACTTGCAAATTTCACTCTTGAATAGGAAG
This sequence comes from Pomacea canaliculata, assembly GCF_003073045.1. Taxonomy (NCBI): domain Eukaryota; kingdom Metazoa; phylum Mollusca; class Gastropoda; order Architaenioglossa; family Ampullariidae; genus Pomacea; species Pomacea canaliculata. The sequence goes on along the minus strand of NC_037591.1, from coordinate 43,471,376 downwards.
TTGTCAAATGTCAGTTCAAAGGAATGGTTCAAGTATTTGTAACAAAGTGTGCGAAGATTTAGGATTTGTGTGTCTTATCTTTAGATCAAACCAGATTTCTCTGTATCTTCAATTTCTGCCCCACCTGAAAGAAATATCAAATTATGACATGTTAATAAACAAGTTGTACAAAATCTATTTAAGAAACTAAAAGAACAACTTGTGGAAACAAACTTTTGCAGGACTTGTCTCTTTTGTATTATTACCGGGATTTATTCACTTGGTTTTTATTCATTTTATTCTTTGAGCCAAGCAAAACCTAAGAGGTGTGCCACCTCTGTTGTATCAACATCTGCTACAAACACTCTACTACCATTACTGCAAAACTTGACTACCTTCTAACTTCTCTGTTCTTGTTGGCATCTGTAGTGCTTCATGTGTCTCTTCTATTTTTGTAGAATTTTCATTTATTGTAACATCTTCATTTATAGTAGCATCTTCGTTTACTACAGCTACTTCCTCTGCGGACTCCTGTGTTGTGGGCTCTTCTGGAGATGTAGGAACCCTTGGTGGAGGGTAGATAACTTCTTTCTCTTTCTGTAAATCCTATAAAAAAAAAAACCACATTTATTTTTGTGCTGGAAGCTTATTCATCTATGGTATTTATCACATTTCGTGGCCCACACAGTAGTGCAGGCTTAGTTCTGAGGCGTTTGCTAGCAATGGAGGAAAGAAATCTGTATTAATGTATCACAATTGTTGACATTTAATCTGTTCCCCCCACCCCTGCTAAAGCCCCCCACCCCAAAGAAAATTTGTAAATGAAGAAAAGTCCTATATGAATAATTGAGCTCAAACTTTTAGCTTCTGTACAATGAACCCTGAGACCTTGATTGCTTCCTGCAGCTTTTCTTTGCCTTCTTCAGTCAGCTCAATGTCCTGCACCACTGTCCAGTAACCACTTGGAGATAGCACTACAGGGTATGAGAACACCAATCCCTCTGGTACACCATACCAACCTGATAAACAGTGTTGTAAAAGCACAAGTTCAAGTATTTTTAGTGTATGGCAAATTTTCTAGTCATAACCTTCAATCTGGTGCAAGCTCCCTAAGATCCTAGTGGCAGTAATGTTATGTAGTAGCTAATATCTCAATGCAATGTTAACACTGCAACAAAGCAGCTGATACTGCATGCTGTCATTAGGAGTGGAAACAGCTGGTAAAGCATATAGCTAATTATGCTATTGTAAATAGCACTACAGCTCATTCGCAGTGGTTACTTTTCAGATGAATATTGCTGGTACCTATTAAACTGACATCTGAAAATGTGTTAATGATCTATATTGGTATGTTGTGTGGTTTTCATTCACTCATTTGTCCCTTGACCAGTACCAGTAATTGGGAGGAGCATTTGAAAAAAATGTGGCAGTGACAAAGTCTGCCACTCATGCCTGAGTGAGCAGGTCCTGCATGAGATGACCAGTCCAATCCTTCATGATTGTAAGCCCATTGTTTTTCTGGCTACCACACCATTAACCTCTTTCAAAGGTACCTTGAAGGACAGTCTTCAATAAAGTGTTGTGATGGGTCACATGGCCAAACAGACCAGCTTACACTGTTTGAATGTTGCAAGTAGGGGTTCTTGATATTCTATGAGTTGTGGTCATGCTTCTTACAAAGTCATTAACACTCCCTGTATGAGATCTGGAGCAGCCTTCTTGGGTACTTGTTCTGAAATGCCTGGATTCTCCTAACTGTATCAACAAGCAGAGTCCATATTTTACACCCAAGAAGCAAGATTGCTACTAGGAGACACTTGCACAGATTGTACTTCACAGTCAACCTGATGCTATGGCTGCACCAGACCATGTCCAGCCTAATCGTGTCACAATCCTGATGTGGATATCTGTCATCTGCCATCTTTGGAAAGGGTGGCTCCCAAATACTTAAAGCTGCTGATCTCTTCAAGCTGGATTCCGTTCATGTAGGTCTCTGGTTTGCCATTGCTGATAACCATGGCTTTGCTCTTGTCAATACTAATATCCATTCCTTATGCATTTGAAATTTGTCAGTTTGTTTACTTGTAGTTCTCTGTTAGTTCTCTCGCTGTCAGATCAATATCATCTGCATAGTGTAGGTTGCATATTGGCCTTCCACCGGTGGAAATGGTGTGATGATTGTGGAGGGCTTCATGCATGCTTCTATAAAAGACATTGATCAGTGTAGGTGACAAGGAATACCCTGTTGCCTGTTGTTGTGTGTTGAAGGGAGATGCCTGTTGTTGTGTGAAAGTTCCCATTTAGTTATTCAGCAGTACTGTGCTCATTGAGCTCTTATATAGCACTTGGATGTGACTGTCTTTATTCTTGAAATTTTAATAATAATGTGAACTTTTATAGCGCCATAACCTGGCCCTGTGGGTGAGCTAATGGTGCTTTACGAACAGTCACACAAAGACATTTTTTTGCTGCTCATAGGGCTGCCTGCAGAATGCCTCTTTGAAAAACCATTATGAGTTCAAAAGGCATCACAAGGGAAGCTGTACAAGTTAACTGATGTGATACTTTCAAGATGTTCAACTGCTCGTCGTCCTTCATGAGTCACAAATCTAAACACTTTCAAAAACGCTGTTTTGCTTCACATAGCCTTTCATGCCAGACTTTGTTGAATACCTTTTCAAAGTTGATGAAATTTCTGGAGGAACTTCCTTAGGCATAGTAGATGCTTTAATTGTGGGGTGTGACTGTTAAATAACTAGGTGTATGATCTGAAGTGATGTTGAGAGGATTTTAGATCTTTAAGGCCAACTGTTAGCTTATGATATGAAAGAATGGTTCAACATAAAAGTGAGGGTGGTGAGGAAAACACAGTTCCAGCTACCCTAGTGGTCATTCATCATACTCAGTTCCAGCCATCTTAATGGTCATTATTCATTGACTGCTTCCTTCTAGCCTTGAAAGTACCCTCACCTCTCCACCAGATCAAATCCATCTTTTCCTTCCAGGCAGTAAAAGTTCATCCTTTATGCATGACTTTTCTTGAATGACTGATTCGACTTTTGTTCTAGCAATGTTTGCGGTTTCCTTTCTTTGGAAGAGGTATGACTAGTGACTGCATACATTCTTTCCATTTCCAGACTCCTTGTCACATAGTAGGGAGGGCCTTTATTGTTTGTTTTGTCTCAACATAGCTGTGAAGTTGTCATTGCCAGGTAACTTTCCTCCCTTCAGACTGCCTATTGCTTTTTTGACCTCTTCCTGTAGACTTGAAGGTCTGAGGGTTTGCTAGTTCTAGTCTGGTTGTTTTGAAGGATCTTCAGCTGGAAGTTGTACAGGTCTTTGCAATATTCAGTCCATCAGTTGAGAATGGAAGTGTTTTCTCTGAGAAGGTAGCCATGGCTGTCTTTGATGACTGAGGTCTTGTGTTGACTTGTCTTGGTGAATGTCTTTAGTAGTCAACTTTCTTGGGATCAACCTCTGTTATTCCCTCTTTTATGGTCTGGCATTGATCCTTGATCCAATTCTTCCTTTCTTGTTCCTATTCATCCCCAGTGGAGCATAGGGCTGCAACCAAATTCAATTCTTCCTAGCTGCCTCCATTCCTTTCCTTATAGCAGATTTCACTTCTTTGTGCTTAAAAGCTGCTTTCAGGTTGCTTTTCCTCTCCATGTGGGGCTTACACTCCATGAGGATAACGTATAAAGTAAATTTATGTAATATAGTATGTCAAACCTATGAGAAAAAAATAGGTGCACAAAATGGACAGTTGAAATATCCCAAATTTAGTCACAGGAAAACATTTAACAATTAAGAACTAATAATAACATTGAGATACTGTTTTGTAATGCTATTTTTTAAATAAAATAATTACATAAAAATGTCATTTTTTTCATTTGAGATTTAGCAATTTTAGAAGATTCTGATGGTCTGTTTGATTCTAGTGTAGTAGTGGAAACTTTAGGAAGAAAAGGTGTAAATGAAGGTGAAAAATCGAAACTACAGTACTGCAAATGTAAACCCAAATCTGACAGCGCATTTGTAAATCCCTTAGAATGGAGTAGGACGCTTGTGACGTAATCTTATGTGTTTAACAGACGACTTAAAATGCTTGGCTTAGAAACAAGAAGTTAATTTGTATTTTATTTTTAGATGGATTTATCACCTTCTGAACAGACAGCTAGTGAAAAAATTTGGCCTAATGGTGATCCATTCCACCAGTGATCCAGCACTGTGGCAATGGCTCTGGCTTGGCTGGCTGCAGGTTTCGTGTTTTATAGCAACCTCCAAAACTTGTTTGCGCTGATGAAGCATCTCAAGATACTCTTTGTCCAACCACTTGTTGTCATGCACCATCTCCACAGCAGATACAGAGTAGGATGGGGGGCCCCATATCGCACCATCATAACCATGCACTCGTGTCTGATGATCAACAGAGTCTATAGTAGCATAGAAAACAGTGCAGTCCTCTTAAATGTGACATATTACAATCTTAAAACTGAAATCCAGCATCTTCCCCAGTTTTCTGAATGTTTCCCTAAAACAGCCTGCTCACTGTCACGTTGACTAAAACTTATTTGCAACATTTTGAAAAGAATAAAATTAAGCAGTCTGCTTTGATTGATGATGCAGTAAACAGATAAAATGGGAAATCAATGTATCAACAAATTTACCTTGCTAGCATCAATAAAATGATTTCCATTAATGTTGCCCCAGACAATAAGGTCAACAACTCCTGCTGTGTTAGTTTTCAGACGTTCAGCAAGGACAGATTTTGCTTGGTTCTCTACAAGTCGGCTTGATGCCACAAAATTCTGTCTGGGTATCTGTGCAGTCCAGGAGAACATTACTCTGTAATTACTTTTCAATAGTTGCTGTACATGATTACACATTTTGTAGCACAGTATTTGTCATCTTCCTTTATCATCATATCAGTCTCTGACATACATCTGATGGGCCCTACATACATCTGATGGCATCATAAACTTTTCCCTCTTTTAGTCACACAGTAAGTTAAGTGAAAAAAAATCCTAATTATGACTTAATAAAAAGATATAACACTTAAAGATTTCTACATGATAAGAGGAGAAGTGAAAATTTAACTAATGTGGAGGTCTTAAATGTTATGAATTTTCATTATACACAAAACTGAACATCTAAACAATATATTTGTTATGCAAAAGCTATAAAGAAATACTTATTCATTTTATTAGCTATGATCTACATGCAATGCATGTAATTTTCATTTACACTTCACATGTATTCGGGGAATTTGTTTTGCAATATCTTGTGCTACTTCCCTTTTATAGGCACCACTTGTGAAACATTGCCCCCTTTTCCATTCATAGCAACCCTCCTATGCTTTTTCCACCAAGGAATTTTCTTTATTTTATATCACATAAGAACTCACTGTTGGAGCATTTTGGATCATGATGAATGTGTTGAAATTGATGGGACCTGACCCAGCCAGTAACACACGCACATTCTTTCTGGCCACTTTGTTGATGGCTGCGGCATAACGAGTGAAGTGCTGTGCATTACGTTCAACCCACTCCTTGAACTGTTCATCCTCTTGTTTAGGCAACTCATCTGTCAGAATGATTATGCTACAGTCTTTGAATGCTTCTTCAATGTTCATGGAAATCTGTAAGGATGATAATCACAGAAAAAATACCAGATTTTTTTTTTATTTCCTGACGATCTTGAATGTAGTAATGATAAAATTAAATAACTGGGTTATCAAACAAATAAAGACTGATCAATGATTCATTGATGCAAAAATCAATGGATTAGTCTTCATTCATTACAAATAAACATATGCTAGTGTCAAAAGAAAGAAAATAATTAACAAACATGAGTAGTCACAGCCTCACATTATGCAAGTTATTGCTGTTAAGATACAATAAGTACTTTATGAAAAAGAGCAAATCAAGCTTGTCTGTTCGAGGAAGTCCAAAACAGAAATTTTTCTTTTGCTCACAATAACTACATAAATATGCTGCCATCTAGTGAAAGGGGAGATAAAATACGATTCTCTAGCTCGCTCCCTCCCTCTCCTTCAGTTTATCTCATTTTGGGTACCTTTGCAAATTTTTTCATTTTCAAAGTTTGCTTTAAGTAGGACGTACAGTGCCTTGAACTGTTTCATGTCATCAGTATGGTATGCAAGTCTCCTAGTATTAGTAGAGTGATGTCAAAGCTGCTTTGTAACTTTTCATTTGGAGCCAGCAGAAACATCTTACAATATGTAAAGCAAATATATATATAAAAAAAAATCACACCTAAATGCATAACTAAACAGTATATGACCTTCCCTTTGAAAAACATTTTAGTTTACTTATAAGACATTGTGTTAAGGCTCACTGGTGGGATCTCAAAATTATCTTTTTCTTTATAGTAAAATAAAAATGATGGTCAACTAAGTTGTAATTTAAGATAGGTGATGAGCATTTATGGGAGAATAAGATATGAAGCACATTAGTAAAAGCAAGAAAAGAAATGTTTTACATTTCCCAACATTTTTGCTGTACTGTACTTCATGTTATACTGTGCTTGATAGCCCTCTTAAGGGACAGGCATGTTTTAGATCTACAATGATGACGTGACACACACACACACAAGGCAACAAAAGGGAGACCATTTATAAGAGGTAAGACATTACCTTTATGTCTCGCACTATACCATAGCACAAATCTTCAATTTCCATTTTCAATCCTTCAGTCATTGATAAGTCAGCCTTATCATCATACAAATGGATGCAAATCTCTGTGTTCGGACCAAAAACTTGTCCACTGGCAACCAAACTGATGAGTGAATAAACCGTGGATGCTGCTGTGAAACATATGTGAATGGGCTGGGACAGTGCTTTGATGGCAGCTTTTTGTACATCTGTTTCCTGACAGAAGAAAATGCAAAATACTCTTTATAAGTTCTTGATTAAAATAAAGCACCCATAGCTCCTGATAACCTTTTCTAGTGTACCACATCATCTAATCTATGACAACTGCTCATTGTCCAATCCTAAACCATACCGGATGTATAGTTATTGTGATACTTGCACAGCCCAGTCACTTTACCATTGTTCAACAAAGAAAGTAAAAATATTATGTTGTCATCATGGCATCCAACCCTTCATTAAAATCCACATTTTGTCTCTAGTTACAACAACTTTATACACACTGTCTATGCCCTTCAAACCTTTACACATGCCACTACACATGCTGATTTTTCAATATTACACAAACAAATCCAACAAATTCAGCCCCAGCAGAGATTGAAACCTTATATTTTTCTTCCTGCTTTATTAACTTCGACTCTGTGTGACTTAGCAGTACATTGTCAAGTCTTGTATAACATTAAGAGTTATCTGAGTTCAGTTTCATGAAATTAGTATCAACTAGAGCCAATTAAGCTGCTAAAAATATGCTGTTTAAGAAAACATGAAATTTGTGATACCAGCTTTGTCTTGTAATTTTCCTCTGCAATAAGTCTCATGTCATAGCTTGTAAGGTGGGACTCGAGTCCATAGTATCCTTTCACATACTCTTGAAAATCACTGGCACCTCCAACTAGTACACCTTTACCTCCACGATCAATCAGTTCTCGCCAAATAATTGGGGAAGTCTTGTGGTTCCATCCATTATCTTCACAAGTTTTGTCCAGCCAAGTCTTAAAAAAAGAAACAAACAAATAAAATCCCAAATTAAAACCTAATGAATAGGTTACATTTCTTCATAAAAATGAGAATGTTGCAAATTATTGTTTAATATTATATTATCATCAGTTATATTAATATTGTATTAAATTGACCTGCTGGTACCAGTTGTTATTGACCGATTGTACTAGTTGTTATGTACCAATATTTACTAAGAAGAATTTAGCTATTAGTATCAGGTCCTTTGTATTAGTAGAATAGTACTTTAACATGCAGGTGTAAATAATGTAAACTAAATTTTGAATTTATATATACCTCTTAATGTGTGGACAGCACAAGTGCTATATCAACTTAAAAAGAAAAAAACACCATGATTGCACTGTATAATAAAAAGAAAATAATCAGAACGACGCACATTTCTTAACGAAAAGTTAAAAAGTAATGTTAACAGCGAAACTGGTAACAGTTTTTAATCATACCTGCCATTCTGAAGATGTTTTGACAATTTTATGCAAGCGAAAAGAAGGCAAATTTTTGACCAGGCTGTCTCCAAGAAGTTCCACTCTTGCATAATAAGGACAGTTGCATTTCCCTGTTTAAATGGGCTAATGCATTAACGTTCATCAACATTATCTTCTTGCCTTTAAATTGGGATACCAGAAAATTCGTAATTTCGAAAATAACAAATGAATTATTTTTAAACTGTGTTCACAGTGATAAAACAAAAGAATTAAATTTGATGTTTAATGTTAATAAATTGATGCCTAGCTATCTATTTAAAAAAAAAACTGGAAAGAAAATTGGTCACCTGCAATCACAAACGTCGCCATCTTGTTTACGGTTGCTATGCGTTTTAATAAAAGTAGGATTAGCCATAGAGTAGACATAACATAAAAAAACTAATATCAAATATTCTATATTTTATATTTAAGTTAACATCAATATAAATGTAAATATTTTATATATGTAATTTTTAATAAAGTCTTTTACCATTAATTTGTGTTTTTAATTCTGTGACTTTTAGTTTTCCCACATGGCTATAGAGAGTTATCTCCCTGGTTTGGCTTTTTCTTACTCAGAAACCTCATCTAGCTCAGCAGTATCATAGTTTCGGCATGGCTTCCAGCAAGAGCAGTGTTCAACAGATCGATCTTTATCAGCTACCACTGCCCCAGCTGAATCAGTTGTCGCAGCAGTTGGAGCAGGTATAATCTTACGTTTATTAGAGATATGACGATGATATCCTTGAATAAAGTAACGAGTTAATGTTATGTTGTTCGTTAATAGTTGTTTGTTACCTGATTTTACCGTTAACAGTACTCAGAAATACCTCTCATAGTACTCAGAAATACCTCTCATAGTGTTCCTTTTTTTTTTTAATACAGGAGATAGACTTTTTCACCAACTCTCTGAGTCAGTTAAAGATGGCTCAAAGCAAATTCGTCGAGTCTGAAGAATGTTTAGGGAGAATGAATCGGGAAAGCGAAGACAGGGAAATCCTTGTGCCACTCACCAGCTCAGTATCCTTTTCAACCTGGAAATAATAATAAATATGGAGATATTCGCATATATACTATATCATAACTATCACATCATTGTATTGGATTTAATAACTATCCACTATTTTGGGGTAGAAGCAAAAGATACTATATTTGTATAATAATTATTATAAATATTGCCTCCTTGACCCAGCAAGATGTACGTTCCAGGTCAGCTTCAAGATGTGGATTCAGTTTTAGTTGATGTTGGAACTGGTTATTATGTTGAAATGGTGAGTTTTGTTCTTGCACTTTGTGAGATTCCAATTAAGGGTGCATAAAAAGTAGTATTTAACAACTTTTTCTTGCATTTATATTTATTAATGTTCTTGTACTGATAGTTTCCCTTATTTTATAAAAACTTTGTCTTCTTAAGATTGCTCACTTTTGTCATGCATGAGCAGTACTCTTAGGAGATGAACAACACATTTTATTAATAAAAATACACAACAAAAGCAATACAATGGTGATATGATGGTGGTAATCTCTTGTGCTGTTTAATTCCTTTACAACATTTGAAGATACTTATGGAATTGGAACTCATACAAGCAAAATCATTGAAAGAATTGTCACTAGTGCTAGCAGTGTAACAAGTCACATCTGGTGACCTTTTCAACAATGTTGAGGTAGCTTGAATGAATTAGTTAAATACTCCTGGGCATAAAACTGAATTTTCTTTGGTGTTAGTGAAATGTTTTTATCATTTTGATTAACTCACAATACTGAATTCTTTTATTTGCAGTCACCTGTAAAAGCAAAGGAGTACTTTGATAGAAAGGTGGAATTCATCACTAAACAAATGGAGAAAATTCAGCCTTTGTTGCAGGAGAAGTACAGAACAAAACAAGGTGAGAATGAACATAAACTATTAAGCTGGTTTTCTGCATAAACAGCTATGTCTTTGGCTGAAAATGAGGCTTTGTATTTTGTTAGAAAGAGGTTTGTACCTGTTAGCTGGGTAAGTTATGCATAACAGTTTATGTATGAAGAAAAACAGTAAGCTTGATAGAGTTAAAGTTGATATGACGTTTGTTTATAAAGTGGAAATTTCGGTAGAATTTAAACCAACTGAAGTTCATGTGGACCAACATAACTGTCAGTAGCTTTTGTTGTTTAGAAGGGGGCACAAGTCTGCAGTTAATTATATTATTGCTTACATTCTTTTCACACCTGGTAGAGTAGAATGGGTCAGCTCAGTCACAAGATGATATTGGAAAATGAGAACTAAGTATCAATGAATGTTTCCAGTGGTGATGGATGCACTTCAGGTCAAAGTGCAGCATCAGTTGGGACTGCAGCAGCAGCCTCAGGGGGCAAGTGGAGCACAGTCCTGATCTTCAGCCTGTACAGTCCTCTTCTAATCTGTCATGTTCTGACCTCTCATGTCCAGGAAAACCAGCAGCTTTCTTTGTATAGGCATAGTTTGCTTTTTAAAAGTTAGAGAACAATTTTTTTTAATGGGGACTGTTTTGATCCTTAGTGTTGGTTCCAAAATATTGGACTAAATGTAAAAAGTAATGATCAGAAGGTGCACTGATATGAAACTCCCCTTGACAAACTTTGTGACCCCACCCCTCCCTTCTTTCAGTATGGTAAACTTCTTTTCTTGTTGATAAATTTCGGTCCAAACATTTGTGAGAACTTGTATTTGGAACACGCTACAGCAGAACAGAAACAATGCTCGTTTACTCTTAACAAAAATGGTTATTTTAATTAAAGGAGAAATAGAAATCGGACGTTTAAAATTTAAGCATGAAAGAGTGATCAAGCCTCAATTTTCAAAAATTATTATAACTTATTAAACACCCGGTAGTAAAGTCATGCTGGAAATCCATTAAAACATGTACAGACCCAAGAATTATGTTTGGAGCACATTGAACATAGAAGTTTCTTGGCAGCCATTTAGACTGTTATGCCCACACCCCAGTTCTTCTTCCAGTGATCAGACAGATCAACAAACATGCTGTGTGTGCCCTGTCTCCCTCTTGCCTACTTTGCCTAAAGTTGTGTAGTTTATCATTTCAGTCCTGTTTATCCGTCACTCATATATTGTACAGAACATTTTGCGTCACCTTTGTATGCATTGTAATGTACATCTGTCAATAAATGTGCAATGAGCAAGTGAAATTGTACTTTTTTTTAAAAATTAGTTGGCTTCTGGGAATACAATTATATATATTTTCAGTGGAGTTATTAAACTCTGACATGCACACACACATCTCTTCCCTTTTGTATTCTTTTCTTGTCAATGGCAGCAAACAAAAGGACTGCCTGATGATCCAGTAAGGACCAAATTTTACTGTTTGTCATGTATTGGGCCATAAAAGATGTAGATGGGGAGTGATCTGAAGTCTTGGTTATCTCGCATGTCCATTCTGACACAGACAGGTGAATATACATGAACACATACTTGGACTTTGAGCTTGAACTTTTGTTTCCCCTTTTACAGTTGCTCTTTTCAATTTCTGATATCTAGGTATGAAAAATGTTTGTAAATGAAAGCATAGTGGATGTGCTGTAGATTAGTGTTTTTTTTTTAACATCATCACAACTGAGTAAATCTGGCAAATTAAGGTCTTCTTGTTATGATTCTCAGGGGTTTTTAAAGTGCATGCTGATTTTTTGACTGTTATTGAACTTTATTTTGCTGACTTTACATAAACCAACATATTCATTGATGAACTTAGAAATAAATAAACCCAGAGTTGAAGAAACATCAAGAAATATTGAAATTTGTTCCCTTTGAACTCTCTGTTAGGAATCTTGTCTTCGTCATCACTGCTGACTTTGACAAACAAGTTGAATGGGTTCTGCTTGGGATGTAGGAAAAGAGAAGTTTAGAGAAATAGGCAAAACAAGTGCTTTCAAAGAAATTAAGGCTGAACACAGGTAACTTGTGCTGAATACGAACACGAATGGGTAGCATGTGCAAAGGATTGCTTTGAGTATCAGATGCACAACAGAGTTCTGTTCTTTCTGAAGATTGTTAAGGCAGTGTGCATGGCAGCCCGAGAGCTAGGAATTGTAGTAATCAAGCATTGATAGAATGAATAGACACTAGTGTTATTTTGTGGAGAGAGAAGGTGGCAGATGCTGCTAATCCCCAGGAGCCCATTATAAGCAGGTAGCTTATGTACATGCAATGTACCAGTGATTATTTATAGCATGATATGACACTGGCTTTCAAATCATATCATTTTGCAAGCGAATTGTCAACTCCCAAAATGAAAGAGCATGTGGAAAACATTGTTCTGGAATAACTGTATCAAAATATCTTGCAAAGGAATCTCACTTTTCAGATTTGCAAAGGACTAGCCAAGGTACATGTGAATACTTTTTCAAACATTTAACTGAGCAAATTATGTTCAATACAGTGAAAGTTTGTGTATAACCGTGAAGGGAACAAATTGGGATGGTACAGAAAGACAGCTTAAGAAATGTTCAATGACGAGTTATTTCATTGTAGTTAGCATTAGTATGTACATAGTGCTGTGTCACGGCATGTATCGCCAGGTAAATGTATAGATGGCCCTCTAGAAAATGACATCTAGTTAACCCACTCATAAAATAGCCTTTGCTCATAGTACAGTGTGAAGGTAGGTTTTCATTTGTGGAGATGGTTTGAAATTCCCCCCCTTAAATGTGTCTGGCGCATTGCTCACTAAGGTGTCAGTAAGCATATATATACACAAGAATGTCAGCCAGTCTGATAGCAAAATTGCTAGATGAGCATCCATCACGATATGACAACATGCGGTCCTCTGGTGAGACATAGGAAGACCATGGGAGCATTTCTGAGACAGAATCAAGGCTGACCAGGTGAACTGGTGCCAGGCTGTGAAAGCTGCCAGGTTACAACCGTAAAGACAGCACCATCTTGCGACAACAGGTTTGTCATTGAAGAGAGACACAAGGCAGCCACATACTTCCAGTGTGGGCGAATTCTTAGGTTGGGGCAGACTTGATGAAAGATTTCTTGTAACCTCATCAGAGCTTCTGGTCTATGAGGGACCTATAGAAGAGAAGGCTTCGAGTTGCATATAAACATGTTTAAAACTTTTTTTATTGCATGCAGTCTTGAGCGATGGACTTCTCGCAAAATTAGTCTTAAAAGAGCAGATGAGCATCGATCACAAGGGAGGTGAGGTAATCTAAGTTACCATGTTATGAAGATTGTGCCCAGTGTTGGGATTGATGTTTGTGATTATGTATGTTCCATTATGTCATGATGACTATAAGAATTTAAAGGTATAATTCGTTTGTTTGCTTTGAATATTTGTATTGTGGAAGAGGAGACATGTCAGACCAAGAAAACCGGTTTTGTGTTCGTTTAGATGTGATATATGGAAGCAATTTTGTAGATGGATGCTGTGCAAAAGAAAGCAAAGCAGGTTATAGTCTGTCTCACTGGTGGGAAGATGGCTATAATGGCACTTTTGCCTCAATAGGCAAATTTGAACAAAAACTATGGCTTCCCCTTTCTACTCACAAGTAGGCAAAATCAGGACTGCCTTGAAAATCAAATATCCAACATTTGTAGGCAGAAATAACAGCAACTGTGAAGAGGATATTGACAAATTTTTGAATAACCCTAAAGTTCAGCAGCAAGAACAGCCCCCAGAAACACTTGTACAAATGCAACAACAGAGAAATTTTGAATTAAAATTCTCAGAGAAGGTTGATCTAGCTAATGGGAGAAATCAGAATCTCACTGCCACATCAAAGAGAAAAGGGAATGTTTGAAAAGATATGTGACAATGTCATTCTGTATATTACTGACAAGATTATTATGAAGAAGGTCAATTCAACAGGGATGCAGGGAGGCTGAGTAGATCTTTCTTGCAGTCTTCACAGTGTTGCAAAGGGCTTGAAATGCAACTTACTCATGACTGACAAGCATATAGAAGATCCTCACAACCAAAATTGGACACATCATTTTCAAAGAGAAAGTTAAATATGCACTTTAAAATTTGGATCATGTTTTCATTTCACCATGAAAGACTACAATAATTGTTTCCCCTGAGAAGTGTTTAAAAGAAAAATTAAACCTGTAAAAGGTTCTCATGTTTAAAGAGGTGTGCTTGTTTGTACTTCTGTTTCCAGTTACTCTTTGCTGGAGAGAGAGAGCTTAGGGATGCACCTTGCTTGCATGTTGAAAATAAGTTTTGTGTGTGCCATCTTCTGTTTACTATTGCAGTCTTTATGCCTCTCTCTCAAACACATATACACAGTTCACTCATTATTATCACCCTATTCAACAAATAGTGAAGGTAATGCATACAGCTTAACCTGCACCTCACCAAACTTTTCTTTCCAAACATCTTCACATACTAATATTTTCTGTTTTGGTGACATAGCAACAGACATAAAAATAGAATGCTGTACACAAGCATGCCACAAAAACAGTGATAAGAATTGTATGATGGTTTTACCGACAACTTTTGTTATGACCAAGGTTATGTAGTCACAAAACAGTTGATGTACTCCTCTAACAAAAGTTTACGTCGCCTTCAAACTACCAAAATTCGTGCATTGTTTGAAACACTGCAGTCACCAAAAATATGAAAGTATCTTCTTTCTACAGATGATAAAATGACATTTAAATTCAATGCTGTGTAATATAACAATCACGATTCCTTTAAGTTTGAAGTCTGCAACTTGGCCACACTAAAGCAAAAAGCCACAATACACTCTGTGTCCATGCTCTCTGCTTAATAAATCTTTATGCTGTGAATCTTTGGTTGCATGCTTGTACCCGCAGGATGCAACCTTTTAAACCTCAACCTCACCAGAAGCAGTACGTACGAAGCGAGAGTAAGTTGTTGTCTTGGGGCAGTCTGGGGAATTTAAGGATGAGTGTCTTGTTTCCAAAATTATAAAGCAATATCTAGACCCCAAAGACGTTTTACTACTGGAGCTGTTAGAAAGCGGCGGCAAAGGTGTCCTGGGGTCTAGAAACATGAAGTAGTGTCTTACGGGTCTGTAGAGCTCAATCATTTCCTGATGTCTGGTTAAGTTAAGTGCCTGAATGTACCTCATCACATTCTGACACAGAATTACTTATCTGCAAATAAACCCATCAAATTATAGGACCAACTCTTCTCAGAATTGACAGGTGGCTGAAACAAACACATCAATCCCCATGGTTCATCTCTGTTTGGGACACTTTTAGTTTCCAGGCAGCGTAAAGCCTGCAGCATGCTGTCTTTAAGCTTATCAGCACAGGATGAAGAAACATTTTTGCTAATGTTGTGGTCCACCTCTAGTGGGTTCTCTATGAAGACAGCAGCAGAGTCTGGTTTGGGAAATGTGGCAGCCTCGATAAGTGACAAGCCATTCATCTCAAAGTCAAAGTGGGCATAGTAGTGAAAAAACTCCAGCAGCAGCTCCTCTGGAAACATCAAGAGTTTTATAATGTTAAAAACAAGTGGAAAAAAAAGACTGACATATTAGCTGGACATAACACAGAAAAATCTAGAGAAGATAACCTTAGGGAGATGTCTTGACCTACTAGGACATCTCAACTCATAGCACAGTTGAAAATGTTTGTCCCATATGAAAACAGTTTACACAGCATCTTCTCCATTTATATAAAATCTGCAAAGATGGAATTAATGTCCCTTTCCTTGAGTGTGCACATTATTTTTATACTATTTAGAGAGATTGTTTACCTGGCTATATCCTGCATTCATACAGAGCACTCACATTAAACAGCAAACATGATCTTTCTATGTAGCAACACATCTGATACCCAGTGCAATTAAGACCAGAATTTAAGATCAGAAATGAGCTCTAGAAGTGTGCCTTTCTTGATATCTGAATATCAAGAATCCTCCTTTACTGAAGCCCATTGGGTAATTTTCTCGTGCATTTTTTTAGGCCATGTTTTTGCCTGCTAAGGGTTGTTGTGCATGAATATGCAATAATTGGACAGCTGTTCAAATGGAAGCCTCTAGTGGATTAGTTTAATTTTCTGGTCACACCAGCAAAAGGAGAGGCAAGGAACAAATGGATTAAGTCACAGAGAAGCACTGTTGGAGATATGTTTAAAAAAGAAAACTTACAGTGATTGAAATCTTTCTATATACACATTCATACAATCTGAGAATTTTTTTTGCAGTACAATATTCCTATTAAGACTTGCTAAAATCCACCAAAATTAGAACCTAACTCAGATAAGTTGTATTAGGAAGTCTGCTTTCATGCAAGCAACCGCACCTATAAATTCAAAGAATTTTATTTAAATCTTAAAGCTCTTAAAAGCTATATCATGATGCTTTTCTTTACTATTTTTGCTTTCACTTGGTCATGCTTATTCTTCCATTGTTGCATACTTGAAGATTTATAGAGGAACTAACAGCAGGTCAGAGCAATCTATCAAAGTCGTGCTCTTAAATATACTTTTATATTTCTGAAAAAAATTTGCAAGCACAAAAATTTTATTTTTATAGGTAACAAGTGAATTCTCAAAAGGTCATTAATGAAGCACAATCAACTGATGTGTGATGATAAGAACAATAAATGGGGGCTGGTCATTTTCACCAGAAACTATATTGGCCTCCGCAATTGACCCTGTCATGACCATACCATCCCACGTAAAACCACTTTGTCTCAACACCAAAAATCGAATTATCCAGGCATGAACGCCTGAGCAGTGTCACCTGTTTCAGGAAAGGTCTTATTAAGGAGATTTGACTGTACGACAAAGGCCTTTGTGAACAGGGGAGAAAAAAATTAATTGGTTTGCTCAGAGAAAGTTTGCCTTCTATTGTTTTCTCTTACCTATTTTTCATGAAATTGCTCTAAAATAAAGATCCCAAGGAGCTATGACTGACGGTCTCACATATCTCACAGCCACTTATGATTAGCCCTGCTTATATATGTTTGCTAAAACATTAAACCAGAGGAAAGAGCTTGGTTACATGAATAACTAGCATTACTGCATTTTTTTTGGTCTCCTGGGCAATATTCATTGTTGAAATGTAAAACTCACCTGGCTTCTGGTTGTTTTTTGACGGGGTCAATTTCTGGACATCCGTGACAAAGGCATAGTCCACGCCATCAACCTGGAAGTGATCCTCGGGTTCTGAAAGAAAAAAGCATCTGATTTTGACTAATATGAATAAAGAGGGTGCTCACATGTAGATCTGATGACATGTTGTTCACACTACACACCCTCTATTCCTGAACTCTTCCAAGGGACTCTTTACACTCATTAATATTTGAACATATCTCTATAATGTTTGTATTTATCTAAATAACTCCCTCATGATACCTTCTATGTCAGAGATGAGAGTCTTGTAGAATGGGTCTGTGTGTGTTGTTACTGGCAACAGACCCCACCTCCCACCATTTTAACACCCCTGTACTTTATTAATAAATTCTACATATTGTGGATTACTGACCTAACAAAACCTAAAATCATTTGAATGCTGCAATGATCACATGACCTTACCAGCAAGTGCCTGAAGATGTCGGATGGACGGTATGACTGGCACTGACCGTGTCTGTAGAAAGAAGATCAGGAGAGATAACAACATGAAGTTTGATGGCCAGGGACCTGGATGGCTCCTAGTTACTTCACAAGATTTTGCCCACTGCTTAATTGTTGTCATCAGCAGACGGACACGCGAATCCATTTCTCCCATCAAAAACATCAGCTCAGACATTTTTGCACCAGACCTTGAAAATAAAAATTCAAATGAATTTTGCTGTTGTTTGTGGATCTATTAGTGAATGGTGATGGAAAACAGCATAAACTATTGGTACAAGTCTCACTGGATTCTGACCAAAAACAGTCACCAAACTGGCTGGCATGTCTTCCACCACACATAAGGGATGTCACCCCAAAAAACCTTAAAAATGATGAAGGAAGACAATAGGATTGATAGTAAGTCAGAATAGAGAACAAAACATCGTTATTGGCAAAAGTATGCCATCCTAAACCCTGTTAAACGGCACTTGTGTAGCCAGTATCAGGTGTTGACACCATAAAATAACTGCTTCCAACTCACAGATTGACATAAGACAGATCACATTTAATATCTGTGATATCACAATGGAATTTCACAATAGGCAGGCATGCATTTAGAATAAAATAATTGCTTCCAACTCACACATTTACACAGGATAGATCACATTCGATGTCTGTGATATCATGATGAAATTTTACAATAGGCACGCGTGCGTTTAGGATTTTGGAGACTCGATGACTGGATGGCATGAGTACTCGGATCATGTCTCCAACAACATCTAAGCACTGTTGGGCAAAGGTGCGCTCATCTTCTGCATGACGCTTTGTCAGGAACCAGAAGTTGGCTTGAGGGTTTTGCTGTCAAACACAGTAAAGAACATATATTTGTATGCATACAGGTGCACATGTGTGTGAGCACACACACACATATACACGAAGAGAAAAGAGTTTTAGAGCTTTATCAGCCAGAAGCTTCTTAGCCTTTTCAAACTGGGCTTAACTGCCTTTCATTTGCATTACTAAGGGGTTCCTGGTGTTATACAAAAAGTCTAGGAAAAATAAATCCCTTAAACTTGAAAATTAAAATAATACAAGATGGCTTCCAGAACTTTAACGCTCATTTTTATCTCCTATAAAAAAACTATTTTATTTGTGGCAAGCTGGAAACTGGCCTGTATATTTAAAGGGGTTAAAGTGTCAGGTGGATCTTTTACAAATACCTGAAAATTCTGTAAAAATAATTCCTTTTTCATAAAAATTAATGAGACCTACGCTTATTAACTCCACAAGCATGTAAAAAATATCTGGACTAAAATATATATTTAAAATGTTTTGTTAATAATCTGTATTTACTGAAATAATTAAGAAGGAAATGGGAAAAAACCCTCTAGTGACCTGTTTTTTATGCATTAAAGTCAGCATCATGTCAAGGTCACTGCCCTCCCAGCCAAAACCATTGCTTGATGACCCAAAAGGGTCAACTCTGCAGTGAGGCAAAGTGGTACGTAACATATCTTCTATGAGAGTACACATGAAATAGCGTAAGCGTGAACCATCATCTGACAAACTCCTCATTTTGTGAAGGCCTTTCATCTGGGCTGAGATCTGAAACAGTTCATTTTATCATGAAACAGTTTGAAAAATACGAGTTAAAAAGCCCCACTAAAACAATGAGAAACTAGAACCTGACAGCTGGTTCCAGACTTCAGAGCAAGTCACCAGCTTACCAGGATCTACTAGGTGGCCACCTGATTTATCAAGAAAAGCAACGTGTGGCAGAAGACTAGGGTCTGATTTCTATCTACCATGCAACAGCAGTGCAAAACAGTACACAAGACATCAGAGGGTTCAGTTCACATTGTTGACACAGGTAGATCCAGAGTCTAATGTTTAATGACCAAATACATCAAGTGGTTGGGAGATGATACAACACTGGCAGTGCAATAGGGTAATATTGATAGTAGAGATGAGAAAGTGTAACTCTGGAAGTAGTAGAGATAAGCGTAACATTGGTAGTGAAGTAGAGATGATGTAGCGCTGGTAGTCTAGTTGAGGTAAAAAGTGTAACATTGGCAATGTAATAATGTAACATTGGTAGTGAGGTAGAGATAAGTGTAACACTGGTAGTGAAGTAGATATGATGTAACATTGGTAATGTAGTTAAGGTGAGAAAGCAAAACACTGGCCATGTAGTAGAGATGATATAACACTGTAGTAGTAAAGATAATGTAATCTTGGTAGTGTAGCAGCGATGAGCAAGTGTAACATTTGCAATGTAGTAAGGATGAGTAAATATAAGAAAGTGTAGCACTAGCAGTGTAGTAGAGATAATGTAGTAGAGACAGAAAGTGTAACATTGGTAGTTTAGCACAGATAAATAACAGGTTGCATCAATACAAGTAGTTAGCCATTCTTCATTTTCTGCAATCCTCCATTATAGAATGAGCAGAGATAACACAGAAAATTAAGTAAAAATGGAGTCCCTATTCTGCTGTTTTCTTAAATAAATTCAATTAATTTATGCTGTCTGCTTGAGCGGAGGAAACTATCTGCAAAACAAGAAGGATTATGCTTAGGAATATATCACAACAAGAGAGCCATCTGTCTGCAGATGGAAATGAAGGTAAATGGTTCTGCAAAATGTAAACAGCAAAGAAAGGAAGGCAAAGGGTGACAACTATAGCTTGCTGGCTGCTGTGCCTACTAAGCTGTGCTTTATCACTTCTCTAATGTGCACTGTGTTAAAAAAAAACTTTTCTAAAAGGTGTAGACTGAAGACTCTAGAACAATAGTTCATGCATGCACATTTTAAAAATGACACTATCAAACATAATGGAAGCTTTTGTAGCACATGAATTTTGAAACATTACTCTCACTTAGAATGTCACTGTTCACTACCAATACCACCAATCATTACTGGCATTAGCAAATTATAATGCCCAGTTTTAGAGACATCTTATCATCAGGATACATTTACCTTTTGTCATTTTGCATGTGTCTATATGTTTAGTCTGAGTAATCTGTTTAAGGATCTAATTGCCAGCCAGTTAAACATCACATAAACTGCATTTATATTTGGTTAAAAGGAATATTTGCTTACCCAGTCATATTAAAACTGTCACTGATCACTCACTAGCAACAATACTAATTATTGCTTGCATTACCATATAACCAGTTTTGAAGACAAGAAGCCATAAGTCCTCTGTTCCAACGAATTTTTATAGTACTTAAAAGGAAGATTATCACTCAAGTCTTCAGATCACAAAATGGTTGAGAAGCATGAGTCTATTCACAACATTGGAGGGAGATCAAAAAAAGAATCAAGTGATGTTTTGTTCTTTCTTTGTGTCCTATTTGACAAGCTATTTCATGAGATCAATGCAGGTCTTGGCATCTTCTTTGCCATTAGGGCAAGGATGTGTATGGGTGGATAGCTGTCTGTCTGCCAAGACCAACAGCTTCTTGCGAAGTTCTCTGTTAGTCTTGGCGAGCAAAAACAAAGAATGTGAGTAAACCGGAAGCTTTGTAGTCTCATGCCACGTTTTAGTAGTTAGCTGGACAAAAAATCGTCTGCCAGCAGTCCAGTAATACAAGTTCGTGGTTAAGGCCACCATCATCAGTTTGTATGAGCTCTCATCTCTGTATCCACAGATTGACAAATTTGTTGTCCAGTCACTGCCTTAAAATCTTTAAGTGTGCAACTATTAAAGATGTGGTAAAAAAAATTAGCAAGTAACATAAAGCATTTACACATACACTGTCTGCAGCCTGATACTGCTGCTGTGTGAAGTTCTTTGTACCCACAGTATGTATGAACGCTGGTGGCAGCGAATGCTGCTGGTAGACATTGGAACTATGCACAGCATACAGCAGTCGGCTTTGCACTGGCATCTGACCAGGGTCTGAAAAATATGACACCTGCTCCAGCAGGTGCCTGACACTGTCCTTGTGTTCAAACTCCACCAGCAAATTGTTCTGCAAGTATAACAGGGGTTGTGTTAGAATCCATATGCCATCAGAGCGCATTTAAAAATCTTGTAACTCACACCAAAATTTTCCCTGTATGGTAAGTCACTCACTTTAACTCCTTGGTAGAAAATTGCTCTATTTATATGACCATGTGCTCTCAAAGAGTTGAACGACACAGTCTGCGGGGAATGAGCGCGGATGATCACTGATCGTGAAGCTTCGTCTTTGCGGCTGTCTAGCATTGTTTGGTATGATGACACTCCTTGTGCTTGCTTCCCCTTGCTTTTTTGGACTGCTGTTGACAGTGACCAAAAGCTGAGCCTCACCTCGTTTAGCTACAAATAGCTAAAAGGTAGAAATAAAAGCTATAACATAATCAATTTATAACCTAATTAAAAAAACCAAACAAACAAAGAACTATAATAATTTGGCAGAGGAGAACGAAACCAAACTAACTGAAGATATCCGATAGGACAAAAAGGCTTACCGTTAGCAGTGTCTTTCTTGAACATGGATTTAATATTAGGAACTTTTTTTTGTTTCTCTTTAATCCCATGTTTATGTCTAATTAAATAATTTTGACCGGGATGAGGACTAGGAATGAAAGTCACTAATCGAAATTTCAATATACAGCAACGATGCAAGGACGACGCCATTTTACGTGTAAGCAAAGGTAGGTAACTTTCCTTGTTTCATGCTTCGCTCCCCTGTTGAAGCGAGCGCTAAACTGACTGCAGCGGGTGGGGATGCTACATGGGGCTCCAAGCTCGGAGGTACAATCCACCCTGTACAGTAGTATAAGTTTAAGGTTGGAGTGGGGGGTGGGAGTTACACCGAACCAGCAGCTAAAGAAGAGAAGAAGAGGTGGGCAAAGGTTTTTTTTTTTTCGCGGGCCGGTCTCAACATTCTAAACTATGGGGCGGGCCAGTAACAGACCCAAATCCCACGTCCTTAACTATATTCAACAAACCCGGTGAAAATGGGGTGAAAACACGCGTACAGTGGAAGTCACTTAACGAACTTCATGTGAAAGGTGAAGCTGTTTGATTTCACTTACAAGCCTTTCAAAATCTGGCCGCGTTCCTGATATGGAAATTTGCAGAAATGCAACAAGATGCTCGTTTGTCATCCGCGAACGCAGGTACGTGGGACTTGCTCTGCTTTATGAGCAAAAAAACGCACATGTCGATTTAACATCACCACCATTCCTTTGGGAAATGCTTTTAAATTTGGAAAAGTATTCTTTCTTAGCGATTTGAAGAACTGGACAAGGTTCGGGGGATTAAAAGAATCCTTCAATACCATGTTGCACTGTAAATCGATCAGCTCGCGTTGCAGACTATATTTAAACACTTAAATTCATCCCCGCGGTCAGCTTGTTTGAGGAGGTTATTTATCAAGGGAAGTAACATCAACGTGAGCCATCAGTTCGATTGCAAGATTGCTTCCCTTGGACCATAGCTCTTGCTGTGTTCATTTGAATCCGAGTTAAACCTTTTTTCCACATCGTTCCCTTTGTAATATTTGTATTGGGAATGCTGTGAAAGTACTACAGTGTATTACTAAGATACTATTTAAGTTTTAAAATATACAGTTTGGACACTAAATAAAATTAAATTCAAATAATGAAACATATTCTTTCCTGTACACATGCAGGTCAGAATGCACTGGCAAAGAATAAGCTTGCACGAGAGCGGTAATTACTAATTACTGACACTTAATTTTTGTTTTGAGTAAGTCACACAAAGTAAAGAACTCGAAGACACAGGTATTTGAAGTGTTATGTAAGCGGATTTCGGTTAATGCCAACAATAAAAGTAATGCTAAGATGAAATAAAAAAGTCGCTAAAATTTGTTGAACGTGAGGACATTATTTCTCAGTTGCTGTATGAGTGGACTCTAGGATTCTTCCTTTCTCACCCGTTTACAACGTACCCATCATTCACTTCTACGACACGATCGCCATGGACTGGTGAACATACTACAAGTTCATTCCATAGGAGGCCTTGGGCCGGACCACCCAGAAGCTATGGATTACGGGAGCTGGGAATATGCATGGGCGTACTCATTCACTCACACACACACAAAAACGACGCAACACCACATACACGCACGCACGCACGCAGCCACACAGGACATTGGCACATCATCCTATAGCGCGATGCCTTGATGTTTAAATCTCGCCTCAGCATCAGGAAGACCAGCTGCCAACAAACAAACCTAGTGACCCCAACCACAGCGACAACAACGCAGGGCATAGAGGAACAGAGGTCCCAAGCACCATCACTGACCCCACCACAACTACCCGCCCCTGTCTTCATACCTATCCTTCCACCCCTCCAATCTAAGAAAGTTATGCGCCAACGTGCGCTCACTCGGACGTGCAATAACACACTTCGCACTCGACACCCGCCCCAAGCCCACCAGCTGACCCCACGTGAAAAGGTCGCGAGCAAGCGAACGGCAGTGGGAGCGGAGAGTGTCTCGACATTACACCAATAACTTTGTTCACTACAGAAACTTACTAGATCCTAGATCCGCATTGTTTATGCCTGGTCACAAGGAAAAGCAGCAGATGTGGAGCCGACACAAACACACAATGTTGCTTGAAACGATTTTCTGTGTCTTTGGCGCTTGAACCAGCGAAGGCAGATAAATCTCACGCTGGTTCCCTTTCAGGTTTTCAGAATATGGCATGGTCACGGGGACTTACAGATAATGAGTTTGTAAGCTGCTCCATTGGGCGGCATGAAAGGAGCGCTAACTTAATTACAATGCCTTTGATGTTGTGTTGTCCGGCAGAAGAAAGAAGAAAGTCTTTTTTGGGAATTGGTTGACGAGGATACTAAAAATAGCTGTCGTCATCTTGCGGAGGTCTCGTGAAACATGATTATCTTCTTACTTTTTAATCTTGTATTAGAATGCACTTTTGTATAAAATATCGAAAGAATATTTATGCTTTTAATTACTGCTTTCTGTTGCTTGTGAATAAGTAGCTTCGAGCCCAATACACAGCAATAAAACCAAAGTGTTTCATTCCAGCACGTTTGTAACAAGAAACTTGTCCGCGTGGGACTTTCCTAAATAATGGAGAACATTGGCGAAAATATTGACACTAAACATACATATAAATATTGACTTCAACGACGAGAAATAAATGTTAAAACACATGGTCAGATAAAGATAACTTTGCATTTTACCAATACGACACGAGCATGCAAAGCTCAAATGCAAAATTATTTTTAGACGAATTTAAAGTTTGAAAGACAAGAATTTCTCAAATCTGGTGACAAATTCCAATCTTGCTTACATGAATATCGCTGTCACGTGTGTTTTGGAAAGAGGTCATGACCTCATTTCACAGTAATCAGGGGCAACGCCTCATTATCTGGAACCTTTTGAACTCAATGGGGTCAGAAGCTACAACTTACAAACGTCAAGGTGTACTTTTAAAATTAAAAAGCCACTTTTCACCAACTAATGACACTTCATTGTTAATTAACTTGCTAGAAACTTTGAGCTTAATTTCACTTGTGATGTCGGCTGACAGCCTTCTTGACACCAGACGGCGAGGTGGAGTGTAAGTCATTGTCCAGGACTCGAGCGATCGTCTGCGATGCGGACTTGATCTCATTACAACAATCGTTCCCTCATCACCGATACTATAGCCAAATTGTGCGTCTGCCCAGAAGATTGCGTCCAATTTCGAAGAAAGTAAATCACATTTGTACTGCAGACTGCTGTTTAGTGAGTTCAGTCCCTTGGCGTACGTGGTCGAGGCGAGAGGGCGCGAGACATGAAGCAGTTCACTGGGAAGATGCCGGGGTTTGTCCTTTACTAGACAAGGCTGATGTGATGGTTTGTCCTTTACTAGACAAGGCTGATGTGATGGTTTGTCCTCTACTAGACAAGGCTGTGTGATGGTTTGTCCTCTACTACACAGGGCTGTGTGATGGCTTTGTCCTCTACTAGACAAGGTTGATGTGATGGTTTGCAATGACTTTATACGTAGCACCATCGGGCAGCACCAGGACCCTCTCCTCCCCTTCAACAATCAAATGGTCTGGTTTGGCCACGTGACCCAGCACGACACTCTTGTCTAAAACCACACTTCAGGCGAGCTTGTAGGGGGACAGAGGGAAGAACTGGCTTTGTAAACCTAAAAGACGGGACTGGGTTTCCATGCAGGACCTGCTCACCGAGATAGACCTCACTGTCGAGTCTTGTCAACAGCTGCATCTATGCAGGTGTCCCTCCACCTCACCAACATCCTCAACGATCAGTCAATAGACGAATGAACGAACGAACCGACTGTGTAATAGATATGGGTGAGGCTGAAATCTCTCAGGCAGACAATAAAACGTTTAAAAAAAAGGACAACGAAATATACGCAGAGATGAAGAAGAAGTCAGGCAGAAAGAAAGACTTCATCGCTGCAGGCGCTTTTAGTGTTGATAAAAAGAAATAAAGATATATCTAAGGAAACCTTGGCCTCCCAGGAAGGAGCAAAGGCACCCTCTCTCCCGCTCACACACAGAAGAGAGAGAGATGTAAGCCCCTGTATGTCTCCAATTTTCTTGTAGCTACCGCTCTTCTCCGTCTCACCCCTTCTCATCCAGTTCTAACTTAACCCTGTTCGTTCTTGCAAATTTCCTCTCACTTCTGTCTATCCCCATCCGCTCCTTGCCTTAAAAAGGGCGGCTCATTATCCTCTCATCATCCCCTGTCTGTCAATTGTCAGTTTCATCAGTCGTCGTCTGCTTCTGCTGGCAGCGACCCCTACTTCCGATTGAGGCTTGCTAGTCCGGCAGCGATGTCAGACGATGTCTGAGTAGTATTCAACGCCGGGGGATCTTTTTCTAAAGGCACTTCCTGCACCAGGCTATCATCATCATTGGGGAACAAGAAATGGGCTCAAATTTCTAGAAAATTCCAAGCTGATCTTGTCGTCCCAATTTGGTGGCATTTATGAACATCGTGTTCAGGATCTGATCACAGAAACCTCAAGACTGCTGGTAAAGCGTTGAGATCAAATGTTGAGTTGGATACCACAGGCTTAGCTTGTTAGAAATGTTTACAGGGTACCTCAGGGCTGTACGAGCAGGGTACCTCAGGGCTGTACGAGCAGGGTACCTCAGGGCTGTACGAGCAGCGGTGTCACCAAATCATTTAAGGGGGTGGGTTGTAGGTTCCTGTCTCGTCTGCACGTGGCACCTGTCTACAGGGTGGGACCAGCTGCAGCTGTGACGGTGTAGCAATGCCAGTCATCCTGGACACACGGGTGGAGCATAAGAACCAAAGATGATGAGCATCTATGATGAGTACATATGAACTGGTGTGCTGAGTCCTGCAGCACCAAACATTTTGTCTGTAAGTTCAGTTGATGTCGTTCTAGTCTGAGGACAGAGCAAGGCTTGGGAAAGACAGGTCTGGACGGGACACCGAGCGAGAACCGACTAGAACAGCGCCCTCTCGGCTAAATTGTTGCGGAAAAGCAGAGGCGCCTTCATTCTGGATCAAACGAAAGAAGGAAAGAAGAAAGATTGAATAAATTTTAGTTCGGCAGAATAAAAATTTGTCTAAAACAGAAAATATTCATACTTTTTTACAGGCAGAGCAGTTTAAAGAATAACATAAAAAAGAAAGATGAAAAACAGACCTGGGGACTCTTTTTTGTCACGATGTAAGCGGCAGAGTAATTTTTATGAAAACATTACCCAGAGGGCCTTTGCGAGCGCGGGTATCCGAGGAAGAGCTGTTAAGAGTGATTACATCACATGCACCCTGACGTCTCTCGACAGAAGCCCGGCGATGCCACAAGGAGCAACTAACCTTTCTTAGCGGAAGGGGGAAGGCGGAGGGTGAGTGGAGAAGATGAAAATGCATGTGACCAGCACCCTCCAGGGAGGTGGTCTAGATTTATTTTGAAGTCTGGCTTATAATAAGACAGCAGTGTGCTCACAATGGGAAAACAGTTTATGCCAAATCCCTGCAGTGGACGGCGTCTAGTCTCACAGCCAGATAGAAATGGACTTGCAGCACTTGGAGGACGATGAGATGTCAACCCCCACTCCAGCCCTTAAAGTCTCGGGGTTGCTATAATCGGCGGAATCACGAAATGAGAAACGTCAGGGGTGGACCACTCAGCAATTTGATAGGTTCTGAGATGGCGGACGCGAGTGGTCTGCGCGTGCGCAGAGAGACGGACGTGACGTGCATCGCGCGTGGAGCGGCTGATGACCACGTGACAGACTGGTAGGTCAGCGGGTGCAGCCGTGCATGGTGCCGTCCTCCCAACGGTGCCCGTGAGCCCCTTAACGATGGCCGGGTGGCTGTCGGTGTTTTGCCCCGAGTCAGCAGCTGGAGGCCTTATCATCAGGCCCCACATTCAGGGCCTGCAGCCCAGTCCTCATTGTCAGGGGGAGAAGTGCTAGTGACCCCCTCCCGAACCTTTCATGAAAGTATTTACCTTTCTTTTTATGGATTAATATTTAGATTAGGTTGCACACCCTTGTTCAGGGTCCACAGTGATATGCTAGGGCAGCTAGGCCATGCCTCTCATTTTGTTGTCCATACTTTACTTATCTCAGCCCCTTAAGCCATAGTAATATGTCGTATGCTTCATACCCGACCGGAAGTTGCCAGACATACCCGTATGTGCAGTTTGTATATTTATGAAGAGAAATATTGCTGACCATAATGATCTTCACTGTGCTGTGTGACAGTCTTGGTTCAAGTTGGCTGGGTGGTCTGTAGGGATGGTTGCCAGTGAACACGGTGACCCTGTAATCACGTGACACATGCAGTGCCGCAACAAGATCTGAACTCACAGCCCCTGGAGCCTGACTGGTGTAAGTTGAAGATAAAGAAGTTGCTGTCTCAGTACCATTACACCTCAGAGACCAACGCCTTATCACCGCATCTGTCCAGCAGACCTCTGACCTCGTGTTTTGAAGGGAGCAGAACACAAGTCTTGCGAGCAAAGATGTCAGGGTGAGACTAGATCACGTGGTTATTACACTTGTCATGTGTCTGGCCATGTCATGTGTCATGTGTCACACCACAAGCGGCATCTTTGTCCTGACATATCGCTAGCAGGGCGTCTTCATTTCGTTGTCTGCAACGGAATGTTTCAGTTCCATGTCTTTAAAGAAGTGTTTGCAAGATGAGAAGTCATGTACTTTACTGCAATACACTCACGGACATTTCTGTCAGCCATTTTGAAAGAATGATGCGTGTCGTTGGTACTAAAGTCAACTGATCAGTTCATAGGGTCAGACACGACGATTGGTGATAATAGATGTTTGTGTCAGTTTTTGTGTCTGTAAACAAGTTTTAATTGCAGTCTAGTGTATGGAGCATTGCCTTTGTCATTGTGTCTTTGTGGATGGGCAAAGTATCAGGAGAAAACGACAAAGTGACTACTGTAACTGGTATTATTACTACAGTAGCACTATCCAAACTACCATACTACTCAAATACTGATTCACATTGTTTGTAGCATGGGTGGGAGTTGCTATAAGTTTGCAATGTGGTGTATCAGGACGGAGGACTACTACCACATCCTTGTTTCGTCTTTCAGTAATCTGCTGAAGAGGTAGTTACAGACTGCAGGTGAGACAACCTCAAAGGTAAATGCAGACAAACGAGGTCCGAAGATATATATTTATATACCCGTGAGATTTTGTCTACTTTGGGTATGACTGTGAGTAACTGGAGGTGTATAATGTGATTGTCTATGTCCGTGAATGGACATGAAGGAGAAGTCGACTGTACACAACACTTCCCACAATGCCACACGCACACGCACACGCACACATGTTTCAAGGCAAAAAATGTTTTTTCTGCCAAAATGATCAAGTTTTTATTAAAAATTGCAGTCGTATAGCATTCAAAGGCGAACATGAAGGAAACAGAACATTTGTGCCATAACCAGTATCCTGCACCCTCACCCTGCTCTCGGGTAGTTTCTGACCTCGTCTGTAAGGATGCCGCATCACGTGGCTCCTCTACACCTGACAGCCACTACTGTACACTGACATCTGTATTCTGTACACAAGCAGCAGACCCTGTTACTCACAAATACTTGGGATGGAGGTATCTGAGTCCCGCACAGGGTCTGGTGTGGCGGTGGCTCGGTGACTCACTGACTTCTGTACGCAAGCTGCAAGCATGGCGGACTACAGACTAAACTGAAAGTCATCTTTGATGATTCTGTCGACGTGGTTTGGGAGGGAGGGAAAGGACTGGGATGTGCTGCTGACTGCAGATCTTACACACAGCGGGCGCAGCTCTCCCTCAGTCCAACATAGGTCACGTGAGCACCTTGAAGGTATTTCTTTGGTTTCGAGAACATTCATCCGACACGCGGCTCACTTTCAACACGTGGGTGCTGGACAAGAGAAGATGAAAGAAGGGCTACATGGACTGGAGGGATGGGGATCGGGGAGATGGAAGGAAAAGATCTCAGTGAAAAAGAGGATAACAGCACAAAGCTGCAGACAAGAATTAAAAAAAGAATAAATAAATAAATCAATCCATTGAAATGTTACAGCAAACATTATGGCCATGTCTTCAACAATACCTACATTACACAGTCCATCCAAGTTGAAAAAATAAAAGAACAAAAAGAGAAAAAAACGAAAAGGCAAACCAAAAAAACATACGAAGAACCGAACGTACAAAATAAAAGAATCGTCGTAGATGTGGTTGCACCTGTTGTATGCCGCGCGCCCAGGTTCCACAGGTAAGGGTGCAAGCAGGTCAAAGGTAAAAGGGTGGCTCAGGTTTGTAGGGGTAGATAGTGATGGAAGTGTAGGATTTAGTGTACACTGTGTCGAACATTAGTCCATCAACCTCACATTGCCCCAGTACACTCTTCAGGTTGAACAGAAATAAGTAGAAGATGTGTGCATTCGATCGCCGCTAGGTGGAGCAGCCAGTGCACGTGAGGCAGCCTCGTGAGGTCTGGCAGTGCCATGGACTACACTGTAGGTGTGATAACACCAGTCAGCAGTGCCATGGACTACACTGTAGGTGTGATAACACCAGTCAGCAGTGCCATGGACTACACTGTAGGTGTGATAACACCAGTCAGCAGTGCCATGGACTACACTGTAGGTGTGATAACACCAGTCACCAGTGCCATGGACTACACTGTAGGTGTGATAACACCAGTCAGCAGTGCCATGGACTACACTGTAGGTGTGATAACACCAGTCAGCAG
This sequence comes from Pomacea canaliculata, assembly GCF_003073045.1. Lineage (NCBI taxonomy): Eukaryota > Metazoa > Mollusca > Gastropoda > Architaenioglossa > Ampullariidae > Pomacea > Pomacea canaliculata. The sequence continues at coordinate 43,440,540 of NC_037591.1, read as the reverse complement.
TGCCATGGACTACACTGTAGGTGTGATAACACCAGTCACCAGTGCCATGGACTACACTGTAGGTGTGATAACACCAGTCAGCAGTGCCATGGACTACACTGTAGGTGTGATAACACCAGTCACCAGTGCCATGGACTGTACTGTAGGTCTGATAACACCAGTCAGCAGTGCCATGGACTACACTGTAGGTGTGATAACACCAGTCAGCAGTGCCATGGACTACACTGTAGGTGTGATAACACCAGTCACCAGTGCCATGGACTACACTTGTGATGCCAACTTTGACACAACACAAAAGGACAAAAATAAGTGGAAGATGAGAGTCTGATGTCTAGCAGGATTAGCACAGCCCCACAGCCCCACAGCCCCACAGGACTGGAATGACTACAGCAAGCCTGCGACTGTCTGCAGATGGTGTCACACCACGAGTCGGGTGCCACAGTACCCGGCACTACTGACAGTGATACCAGTTGGACTTCAGTGTTTAGCAGCATAACAAAACATATTGAGTGCTGGTCCAGCGGTGGGAGGACACAGACCAGGTAGACAATAACTTTGTTGTTGTTTGTCAGGAAAACAATTACTGTTAGTCATGTTTCAGTTGACTTTTCTGGATGTCATCTACCGTTGCCGTTGTCAGCCAATTAGATATAACCTATTCAGCTGGTTTCTCGTATAGCTGGAATGGTTTCTAGAAATTACAAAACTCGTTGTTGTCTTCGCTCATTGTAATCTTTCTACAAGCTAAGCTTTATCTTCTATTTCATTCTGGTTTTGGAACTTTCGTTGTGACATTACCTTTCACTATTCTACATCCTTTGTCGAGAGTTTAATTCGGCAGCTATCGAAATTTAAAAAGCCTTTATTTGAAAGTATTTAACAAATATCTGGCACTCATAAAGTGGAGGTGTAGTCAGGTGTAGCCTCTTCAATCACATGTGATTGCAACTTATAATTTTCCTACAACTTCTACAATTTTGTGTTTTCTGTGACGGGTGTTTGACGACGCAAGTGGACCCCGGGTATTTCTGCAGGTAATCTTCTCACCTGGTAATTTTGTGTATTTCTGTCATTGGTGGGGAGTTTTGTATCCAGTGTATCTCTGTCGGCAGCATTTGTAGCTGGAATATTTGTTGCTATGGACTATGGCTATTTGTTGCACCTGTGTGACTACCACAGGTAGACGTGTTGGTTGACCAGCGACAGCCGCTGCAGGGGTTACAGGTGGAGGGTGATAAAGCAAGCGATAACAACTCCATGGACAACGACAACTGCGTGGCCTGGTCACGTGGCACGTACCCGACTGTTGGCGAGTGTCGTCGCTGTCGTCGCTTCTTGGGGTCAGCCGGGTGTTCAAAAGACAACGCGTGTAGCACAAAATCCTGCTTGAAAAAATCAGTTAAACTCAGCTTGTAACAGAATAATCCTATACACAGACATTGGATGAACAAGCGCTCACTGCAGTTCAGAATGAACATGGACAGTGCGGAGAGAAAGAAGAGGGCAGAATGTTGAGGACCAGGTGATCAGCTGACACCGACATCTACCTCCTCGCTCCCCACCTGAGCCACGATGTTGCGGTCAATGCCAACAGTGGAGAAATACGGGAAAGAAAGGTGTGAGAGGTGTACTAGGTCTCTCTCACACAAACTGATGGGCGGCTAGTAAATCCATGAACAAGTCTACAGCAAGCAATGGCCGACATTAGTTTAGTAGGCATGGTGCACTCGTGTTATGCTAGCGACACAGGGTACACCGTTACATGCCGGCATACCTTTACACACAAGTAGAACATTGACATACCTGTAGACATAGACAGAGAGTATAATGTACATACTGCTACAGCATGTAACCGCACACTGAGGTTCCACGGTCTGGCGTTGAGTAGACAGATAAACGCTACATCCCTCGACAGGTAGTCAGCGCCATGTTCTCAGAAATATTTTGTTTCCAGCTCACAGTCCCAGTGGCCATGGCTCCAGAACGGAAGTTTGCTGCGCAAAGTGCGATATGAATGTGTCACGTGGCATGACATGACATAATGCCAAGCACTCATGACAGTCAGCAGTATCACTACGCGTCGCCTCACGTCTTCAAAGAGAAAAGGTTCCGCCATTGAACCCTACCTGAGGTGATGGCGAGAGATGTTGGTGTTGCTGCAGCTATTATTTCACACCTCAGTCCATGTGTTGACTTCAGCAAAACTCTGGGACTTGATGACCTTCCTGGTGTCAACACTTGCCGTCTGTGGGATTAGCTAAACCCCTTCCTCCCCTCCCTACCCTCCCCCACCCGATACAATAACCGCAAATAACGTGGAGACATGTGTATAGACTATAGGCCTGGCCTATAATATATTCCTACATATAAATATTTCTACACTCTTTCACAAAATTATACAAGTACAAGTAAAACAAGATTTCGAATGTACAAAAGCTGTTGACGTGGACACAATATTCTACAGGTACACGTGGAGAGGCGGGTGTCCTCTACTGAGTACACGACAGTGTAGTTCGCACTGTGCAGCAGCTAATCTTTGGTACAGGTAATGAGAGGTAATGCGTACAGGTGTCCTACACCTGCGGGATTCCGTGTCCAGATTGTTTTAGCAAACACCTGTAGTCGGCAAGTAGCTACAAACCTCAGGTGTCACCACAGTCAGGTAGTGGTGGCCATGGTCAGTGTGTCTGTCACTGACACTTGTCACATGCAGTCACAACTGTTGCTGTGGTCACGTGGTGGGACGAGCCTGCGGGTTTCAGCAGCAAGTTGATGTGTGCTAACAATAAACAAGATGAGTCTCCTCGCCCGGGTGTCGTCCACACTCAGTGGAACCTGGTTAACGGACCATTGGATGCCCGACTTCATCAGACTTCCGACTCTCTGTGGATCACCTGACCACCAGTCCTGACACATAAATATAAACAAAATAAATATGTGCGGAAAGTCAGTTATAAGTGTTTGTCACAAACCAACACTGTCAATCGTTGCCTTCATAGCAGCTCAGACTCTGATGTAGTAGTTGGGACCTTTTTGAACGAGTGGCAGGAGCAGCTCCTGTCTCCCAGTGTCTCACAAAATCTGGTTTTGAGATTATTTGCAAAGCTGGGATGTCACAGAATGTGTGACTATGATGCACTCGCAAAATTGTGATACACTCGCGAGACAACAGCAAAGATGGCGCTGGCCTTGCTGGTCTGACAGTTGGCTTGAACTCGTGGGTCACGTGACCAGAGGTCAGTTTGTAACAGATAACCACTTACTACACATCGCCTGTGTGTGTTTTTAGGAAGTCTTCGTTGACGATAAAAGTTAGCATCGATCGAAAATGAAATCTTTCTTTGAGAGGAAAGTGTGTTGCCGCCATCCTGGCCTCCCTCCTAGCCTGCCTACACAGGAGGAGAGTCGAGTCAGTGGGGACCACAGGCAGCAAGACCAACTTAGAATGTGTTGAGAGCATGTAGCTTCTCTACTTTGTCTCCAATGTCACTTGCACGACAACTTTGTTGTTTAACAGGAAAGTCAACATCTGTTATTTCAGTTTTATTTGTTCAGGTGTGGTAGTTCCATCCTCATCAGCACGAGAGCAGAGAGAAACCTCGTTAGCAGCAAGCTGCACGTGCTCCTGCTCGTCTCTGCTTCTGATTGGATGGTCAGTCCTTGTCCGTGACTTGGTAGTGTAGGTCCTTTTGATTGAAAGGTCAGAGGTTAATGAATGACATTCCAGAGACGAGGAATGTCCTTTGTGGGTGAAGGAAGCAATAAATATTTAAAATAGTTGTACAACTGTGTTTACCCTTGACTGCTACAACAAGCTGTAAAAGTTGCTGAGGTCGTAGGCAGTACAGTAAATAATAAAACTTTGGTTGATGAATCTCAGAGACTGACGAGTGTTCAAACGCAAGGACAGAGTGTAGACGACGGAGACATTTAAAGCTTCAAGCTCCCCAACACTGAACACTTAGCTGTTGTCGTCAACAAACTCATCCACGACATCAGCAACAGACGACAGCCACGACAGATGTACTCGTCTCTCGTGGCGCATGGTGGAGATGTCTGCCATCCTCCCACACTGGACGCACGGACACACGCACGCACACAGGAACACACGCACGCGCTCTCTCTCGCACTCGTGGCCTGGAGTACAGGTGCAGTCACAGGTGTGTAGTATGCAGTCCGTGCTTCTAACGACTGCCAACCGGTATGACGTACTAACACAAGGTGAAGGACGGGCGAGAGTATCAGCTACAAAGTCTCGACACCAAAAGCGTCAGGGGGGTGGGGTAGGTGGGGTGGCGGGGAGGTCTATGGCCGAGGTCAGGGCACGTGCAGCACGCTGAGACACACGGAAGCCACGCGGTACAGAAGCTGCGCGTACGGGTGGATGCCTTGCTGGGGCAGCGTGCCACCCGCCGTCGACACCAGGGTGGTCAACCAGGGTAGGCGGGTGGCCAGCGCGTGCCAGCCGCGCATGGGGGCGAAAGCGGCGTGGGCCAGCTCCTGGTTGCTGACGACGGCGTAACACGACGCCACCACACCGTCCACCACGATGCGGCCCGACGACGTCAGAGGGGCGTACACGCCTCGCCGCACGCCAGTTCGCACGTGCAGCACACGCGCAGCATGCAGTCCCCCTCCTGCCACCGCCCCGCTGTGCGGCGCCACCCTCCCGTGGTCTCTTGCAACAAGCACCACGTGACCCACCCTCACGTCCTCGGCAAAGAGCGTTTTGTAGCGCGAGAACTCCACCACGTCACTGAATCTGACGTCACTTCCTGCCACTGCGTCGTGACGTGGTCCGTACGTGGCGTTGCCTTCCGCGACGTAGAGCAGATGTCTGGACGTGAGCGTGATGGCCGGCCCGTAGTCAGTGGTCAGCGTGTAGAAGTGGCCGGCCTCCATCTCATCCCGGTCCAGGAAGGCGATGACCTCCGTGTACTCCAGGCGCCCCTCTCCATCCACCCCCAGCACGCGCTCCCCCACCGTCAGGTCACTCATGGACTTGGTCACGCCCCCGGCGGTAGTGACGTCACTGCTGCCGGGAAAACAGCCTCCGATCTTGATGGCGACTGACGAGTCTGTCAACAACACAGCACAGCACGAGATGAGGTCACAATAGCAGTTTGTATCACAACAACAACAATAATAACAACAATAATAATATTAACAACAACAACAACAACAACAACAACAATGAGTGTGAAGAGCTTCAGCCAAACTTGAACTCTAGAAGTGTCGTGAACACGTGTCAACCTGCGTTCACTAAAATGTTTTTGTTTTTGTTTTGAGCCATGAGAGGGCAGGAGGCGGTTGTCTGCAAGGACACGTGATGAAAGTGAGAAAGACAAGGAGCAGATCCCACGAAGAACGATTTTAATTTCTTTATTTGGATACAAGAGCAGAGTGCAGCAGCAATACCCCGGTGCACTTGCTGGACACAAACTTGTCGAGGGACACGTGGCAAAACCACTTTCTGTCTCTCGCTCACTGCTTGAGATTTCATTGGGGAAAGGGTTAATTCCTGCGTTTTGTACACTGGTCATTTTACACTCATACGGCAATGACTAACATCAAAAACAGAGTGCGGCCACCTTCTAACATCAAACAACAATCAGGTAACAGCCGCAAAGTAGATTTATGGCGCATGCGCAGTCTTCAGGTGGCCCTCGGAGAGCTCTGTGGTGTAATATTTTCTAATATTTTCATTTGTGATGAACTATTAGCACGGCCATGCTCGAGCTTTGATGTGCCGCCATGACTTCACAACGGTTGACACGTGAGTTTCAGGTTCAGTGAGATGACAGGTCGCGAGGACAGGGTTGGTGGAGATGGTTGCCGGCGAGTCGCTGTTAAGGTTGTTGCCGACACTGAAGGTGGGAGCCTCAAAGGTCAGCCAACCGCCAATCTTTGACGGAAACATCGGAATGGAGCAGCCACGCCGTCTGTCACTCAGGTGCTAACTGGCCGCCATGTTGGTTGTCGACGGCGTGGTCAGCCACACGTTTGCTCTCGGCTTCCTGAGGCCACAGGTCACAGAGGGTAGAGGTGATTGTCTTCGTGTCTTTCTGAGAATAGCTGTCGCATTTTTACTCTTCATCAAAGAGAAAACTGTCTTTCTTTTCCTTTTGTCGCTTGAGTTGTATTTGTCTTCAGTTTTCCTAACAGCTTTTGAATTCTCATCCTCATCCTCATCCTCCTCCTCGTCATCTTTTTTCTTCTTCCTCATTTATGAATGGTTTTGTGGATGACATGTTCTGGAAAACTGAATTAAAAACTAATAACAGAAGTAACTGATACTTTAACAAGTTTTCTCAGCCACCTTCACACAACACTGCCACAACTACATGTGCCGTTGTTAGACTGACAGACATTCTGTACTCGTCTGTCTTCTCGCCCTGTCCACCCTCCTCCGTTATGAAGCAAGCAATCGTTTTTGTTTGTGTTTGTGTTTGAGTAAACAGTCCCCCACCTACCCGATTAGTTAGACTTTTTTTTTCACTTCAACATCCTCGTATGCGTGACATGTATGTCCAGACTATTTGTTGTTCTTTTTCTTTGTACCTCACCGACTCACTTCCACGATGAACAAGTTGACATGAATTTAATTTCTAATCAGGTGAGCCTCCTGCGAGTTTCTGTTTCTTAATGAAGGCGACCTGCCGGTGATGCAGCCAGTTCCTCAGTCAGGAGGCTTCTGTAGTAAGTGTAGTTGATTAGTGTGGACTATGGTGACAGCACACAGCAGACAGCTACCTGTACATTCTCACAGCTCACCACGTGCTGGTCTCCTGCAGGACTTTGACCCGCAAACGTGAGGGTGACTGGCTGGGTCAGAGGTGTAAAGGTCATTTCCGGTCATCAGGTGGCCTGGATCTTACGTGCGATCTTTTCTTTACTCTATCTAATTCTTAAAAACGTTTTGCGACTAAACGATTATTTGACCTGCTAATGTTTGATTTGACCCCAGACATGGGGTCAGCTTGGGAGGCGGAGCGTGTGAATGACGTCACAAGAAATCATCAGAACGTACATATACGTACATTGTACACGACTAAACACCTGGTGTGTAGTTGTGGCAGCATGAGTAGCTGGATGCAGCAGTGTCTCCTACTGTCTCCTACCTGTCGCTGACGTGCCAGCGTATCACGACCTTTACTTCTTATCAAACAGTCCTTCAGTATGTTCGTTTGTACGTAGGTATGTCAGTCAGTATGTTCGTTCGTCTGTAGGTACGTGCGAGTTCGCACGCGTGCAGGCGCGTGTGTGTTTGTATGCACGTGCAAGTGTGTGAGCAGACGACTGAAGGCCTGTTGGCAGCGGGGCCTGTGTTGACCGAGACGGCGAGATGACAAACAATCCGCTGTCCTCCGCTGTCCTCCGCTGTCCTCCCCTGTCCTCCCCTCACAGAGGCCGACCTTTACCCCCAGCTCGTTAATGTTCATTTTTCGCGATCATCCTCCCCCAGCCCTGCTCCAGGTGCTAGGCGCCGCTACTCTCACACCTGGGCGCGATAATGACAAAGTGTTTGTGTGGCCAACGACTTCTTACTGCTCTGTGTTCGCTTCTCGCATTTCTCAGACTGCGCTCTTCCTTTTTTATTTTTATTTTGTAGTCAAGCAGGAAAAGCACGCGGAGGTCAGTGCACCGCCACACCATCGACTGCATGCTGCGAATTAACGGACACGAAGCCCCTTCCCTCCCTCTCAAGCCCCTGAGCCCAGCAACGCCTGCAACACTTGTTCAGTCACACGTAACTGGTCGTGACACTCGGCACGTCACATGTCACAGTGACGTCACAGTGACGTGTCAGTGGTTGTGACATGCAGCGTAGAGTAAGCTGCCCTTTACAACTAATTAATTAGTCAATTAGCATGTTGGTCGTGAAGCGATGTGGACAGGTCAGCGAGCTACCCCGGGGGTACCTTTGTCGTCCGCTGCTGTCAGTGGCGACACCTGTCGCCTGCAGGTCAGGCGTGACACCCGGGTGTCGGCCGGGTACTCAAAGCGACCCTGACTTGTTCTGTGGAGGTAACTGTGCTGCACGGTTGATGCTGTCTACATCGCAAAGTACATGTACACTGCTGGTGGGGAGGCAAACATCTTGTCGAGAAGCCAGGGGGTGTTCCAGGGTCAGTGGGTGCGCGTGGGGAGGAGGGACAGTCGTCAGGACAGTCGTCAGGACAGCCATGTCTCCCAGCTGACAGGAAACACTTCTAAGTTAAAGTTTCGTCTTGCACAACACTTCCATCAAGATCAGACTTAAAACAAACATCATGCATTGGGAAATTAAAATACTGCTTGACCTGCAGCTGTCTAAGGGAGGATATGCACCCCCAGCCCCGCTCTCAGCCCCCGCGGGGCCCTCCACCCCACAGTTTAATCACAAGCGCGGGGCCCAGGGCAGATGCCCGTCTACCTGCCGCTAGTCATGGACCTGTGTCACCTGTGTATGTACCTAGGTATGCGCTTAGTTACTTGTTTATGTCTGCATGTACCTGTGTAGGCGTCTGCCTGTGTACCTGTGTATGCATGTATATGTCTACTTCAGTACCCATCCCACCCTGAATATATGTAATAAAAATACCCTTTGTAACAACAACAAAAAACAACAACAACCATTGATTGTGTGCCTTCATGGCTCTTCACGGTTTGCTGATTGTTGCGGATGTTGGTTCCTTGGACTGCGGTCAGATGGCGGACTAGCGGTCACACTGTAGACTTCTGTGATTCAATGTCGGGTGGAGTGGGGTGGGGATCTGTTGGTGATGACCAGCGCAGTACCGTTGTTCACTCGCCGTGTGTGTGTGTGGGAGGACGACGTCAGCAGCACAGTCAGTGCAGCGTCAGACGAGGGCCGACAACTCGCCTGTCGTGGGGCCGCTGACGGTGTGGGAATGGCACAGGACAGATGTTTGGCGAGGGATTAACTTGTCTCGTTCAGGTGAAGGCCCCGCAATCTTGTCGTCTGCCTCGTGTGGCCGAGCTTATCTGCCAGGCCTGGGTGTGTGTGTGTGTGTGTGTCTGTGTGTGTTTGTCTGTGTGTCCCCCTCCCAGTGGTGGGGGAAAGCAGGGCGAGGTGGCCGCCACACGGCGAGCTTTAAGTCACGTGACTGCAGGTTGCTAGCACCAGTGTAAGCTGACCCTTGCAGCAGGCATCAGTGGAACTCGCATCTCCATGGTTCCAAAGAGAGGAAATGGTTTTTTTTTGTTATGATGAGATGGGAAGAGGTTCAGTGCGGGTGTAACCAGCTACCCGACGAACCACACTATGGAAAAATTAAAAATGTTTGCTTAATGAGGATGGGGCTTAGCTAATTGTGAGTGCATCAGGCAAAGCGTTGGATAAAAGACAAGAGGAGGCGAATGTGTGAGCTGTGCTCACTGCACCATGTTCACCTTACGCGTGCTCAGCGCCATCTGTAGTCGCGAGTGTCAGCCTGACACAGATGTTATCTACAGTCATCACACGCCTGCAGACTGACGAGGTCTGGCAACACGTCCACCCGGAGAACGCAACACCCGGCAGCTGACCGCAGGGCCACAGGACGGACAGCTGAGGTCACTCATGGTCACCTTCACGGCACTACTCGGGTGGACGCCAGGGTACCCGACTTTGTCCTACATGATACATCGTCTCTAAGGAGCGATGATTAGCCGTCACCGTCAGCGACATTCAGTACGAAAAGCTCGTCACGCCACCCGACTCCAGAAGCCGCGACCTTTGTGACCGCCTTGGCTTTTGATTTTGTGGAGGGAGGGAGATGCACGAGCTGAAAACGTTAGCGAGATCTGCTGGTCACGTGGTCTACACATCCGTCATTTCTCCATCGCTCCTCCAACAGGTGCTTGTCCATCTTTTCCCCACCTGACGTCACCTCTGTTCTCGTGATGTTAGTGACGTCATCCGACCTCTGAGCTTCTTGACGTTCACCGCTAGTCGCATTACATGAGAATCTGACGTAGACGGCTAGTCGCATTACAGTAATTACAGTAATTTAATGTCACCAGCACTGTTCTCAGTACCACGTGACGTGACAGCTGACCTGTCCTTTCAGTCCTGTTTGATGTACACGAGTGTTGTTTGCAGTGTTTCAGTCGAGGGTTTGACTGTTCAGGTCAAGAACCTGTTCTCTGTGGGGATGTACACCGCCAGGGTTACAGGGTTACAGGGTTACACAGACAGTTGGCCATTTCTCTCTGGAAGGTAACACGAGACACACAAGATGACGTGTCCTGCCGCCATTCCTCCACTTTAACCTTGCAATACCTTTCAGAAGATAGTTTCTCGACCGCCTTTAGCCTTATAAACAGAGAAGATTGAGACGAGCGCTGATCCCGATGAGGAGTCAACTGTAAAGTAGCTGCATACCCGAGTGATGGCTTGACCTTCTACTGCCAGCTGTGGACGGGTGTAGGCCATGGCGTAAGGATACCAGGATACCCGGTAACTTGAGTTACTGGAAATGGTTGTCGGCATGCTATGTGCCACAAAATGTTTTCTTGCTGACCAGCTGAGTGTCAGGATTAGTATTTATCGTTACCAGGAGCTGGCAGTACCGAGTGATGACTCATCACTACACCAAATGTCTGCAAGTGCACTCAGTGACCTCCCACTGTCGGCTGTAGTCGCTGCGCACGTTAGTGTTGGTGGTGCCGACCTCACCACTGCTCTCAGTATTGTGATTAAGGTGGAGAAAGTATCCTGTCAGAACACGACAAGCGAGAACACGGGTACCCCATATGCTCACTACGCATGCGCAGCAGTTTGTCCACTGAGCACAGGTAATAACAAGTGACTGCAGCACACCTTCGGTCACCGTCATTTTTCACGATAACATCAGTGAGAGGAAGACAGAGAAAATGCCGCGAACCCTGTGGAGGATAAGTTATCGCGAGATTTGCAATCAATTTTCAGCCATAACACCGGGGGCAATCATTTGTCACGATAAGGTAGCCCGGGGGTTGCGACTACCTGCCGCAAGTAGCGTTTGTGTCAGTGTAGACTAAACTGATGTTAAGCCCTCACACCGGCATTTATCACGATAAGATCGCTCATCGTGTATATTAACACATCATCCATCATCTATCAAGTAAATGGACCTCCATCAATGTAACCGCTTTAGATAATCATTTATTCTGTTACAAGGCTGACTGTACACTTGTCACTGATCATTACAGTAACACCTAACCGTATTATAATTATACTCAATATTCTGTCATTCTCGTAGCCGCCAGTAACGAATTAAATAACATTCTCATTCCTAGATATCGAGTTTTTTCGATAAGACTAAGCTCACAAGCTTTAGCTAATTACCTGAGACAGTGATTAATTTTTTTATGAAATGACCGTTATTGTCGTACGCCGAGATGATCTTCAAACTCAAGAACAGTTTTGGAGGCGGACTTGAAGAGCACGCGGCCCTGTGGTCCTCAAGGAGCAACAAAGAATAAACTAAACTTGAAGAGCACAGCTGCCCGAGGTGCCGAGAGGCTGCAGCTGCCTGGCAGCTGCACGAGGGTCACACTCAGCTTGGACCCCTCGTGACGTCACAGCGACTGCGCCCTGCCGGTGTCCTGTGACCTCACTTGACCTGGTGTTGACACGGCGTCGTAATACTGGAGGGCAGAGGACTGTACAAACAGCGCGTGCCACTCGTTGCTGACAGTTATGAGGCTGTGTCGTGACAGGACAGTCGGCACCAATGTCTCCTCGGTCCCGACACTCGGCATCTGACGTCCGCCACATGATTACTGTATTGACACAGCGCCGCCATCCCACGGTTACAACCGTCTGAAGACTCAGCTCGACAAAAACTGTTTATAACCTATGTGGTAGTACAGCTTTACTTACACAAGTTACAAAACCCAGAAGTAAACGGTCTTCACATTGCAGTGCTCGGCTTTAGGAGGATTGGGGAGGACAACAGGAGGACAGCCAGCAGGTCACAGGTAGGAACAAATCGAAAGGAAATTGTCAAGAAAAAACATCCGGGGCTCAGTCCCGACCTGGCACCTCGGATGTATGTCCCACTTCCCTCTGTACCAGTGAAAAGCTCAGCTTCAGCGAGGACATGTTGATGTCTAACGATCGCTCGCCAATGTCCAGCAAACGTTCATCCACGTCATCAACAGTCGTCTTCACCCTCGCCATTGTTTGCTTCAGCAATACTCTACTTTCTCACTTCCATCAACAGTCAGGGTGAGGCAAGCACTGTTCGCATTTCAAGGACTATTTGCATTCTTACCATCAGGGTAGGTCAGGTCAGAGATACCCGACTGTTTGCGGTCCGGACAGATGTGGTTCTGTTCCAAACCCTCGCCCCGTTAAAACACATACGCGCCTCGCAAAGACTTGACCTTCTCAAAATTAGAAAATTGTCCAGAAGCCGTCCACTCTGTTGGGTCTTTGGGTCTTACACCTGTTGGTCCTGCCTCTTGCGGCCTCCAGGAATTCGACAAACGGAATGAAGAGTGCAGATTCCTGAGAAACAGTGTTGGCACAAAGAACTTGTGGACAAGATATTCTAGACAAAGAACTGTTGGTCAGTGTGTTCGGGATAAAAAGATTGGAAAAAGTGTTTGACTTGTCGGACATGTTCCACACAAAGACCTGATGGACTACGGCTAGGACTCGTTGGACAATGTTGCAGATGTTTCACTTGTGGACAGCTGCTGGACGAATGTGGCGACATCTTCAGTCGGGAGTCGGGACCTAGTTTCTTACTCAGCTTAAACTTTTCTTGCCCCCAGTGTCCTCGTGAGGCCTTCCGACTCTCAACTCGTGTCTGGTACACGCTACACGCACAAGCAGGGACTAAATTAATGTCCCTCTATAATCTGAAAGCCCGCCCTCTATAATTTAAAAGCCAGCCTTATGAAAAGCCTGCTATCAACAAAACTTGCGAATGTTTGGTGTGGTCTCCGCTAAACTCTCGGCAAAAGGCCTCCATGGCGCACGGACGGTGACTGTGCAAACCTCGTGAGCTTATTGTGTGGATATTACTCCGCGTCTGTTTACACTGCTTGTGCTTGTCTCCGGCCCACGTGAAAAAAAGATTTGAATTAGTCATCAGAACACGGCACACATTGGTGCGGGCATGTTCTTATTTACCACCAGACATTCAGCACCAAGCGCACACGTAAGCACACACACACACAGCATCAGCCACACACCCCAACACACACACATACACATACATACATAAATGTGGGCATGCTCGTCACACACACACCAACACACACACATGTGCGCGTGCTCGTCACACCCACACCAACACACACACACATGTGCGCGTGCTCAGGTCACACGCCGCCAATGCCCACGTCCCTGTCAGGGGCACACAACTCTGACGGACGCAGTTGTCTGTCGTATTGAATCTTGTCCCCCAGCCTGCGGCCTCCCAGACCTTCAGTCGGCAGTGAGATCTCTATCTGCCCGCAGCTTTGTGGCCCCACACTCGGCCATTGAAGACGACTGAGGGCGAGGTGAGCCCCAGCTCCCAGCCTGCGCCCCGGAGCCCCGACCACAAGAGCTTCCCCCCCGGCGCCCATGTTTGCTCCCATCTTCGCCATCAACGCGCGGCGGACGAGGGTCCACAGGTCTGGAGTGTGTGGCGGCCATTTCTAGCGCCGCTAAATGCTTCTATGACAGCAAATAGGGTTTGTAGGGGAGTACAGTGTGGGCCCTACACCTTACATGTCTGGCAGGGGCTCAGTAATACACAAACACCACCACAACACCATCACAGACTTGCCCCAACCTCTCGCTAACAAAGGTTAAGTAAACTGACAAAAACTGGGCTTTCACTCAGCTCAGACACACAGACCTCACTGCCGACACTTACAATACAGGCTACCACACACACAGACACACAGACACACACACACAGACACACACACACAGACACACACCCACACAACCACACATACACAGCCACACACACAGACGCGCGCACAAACATCTATTTAGGGAGAGACGCTTGAAGCGGCAGAGCCAACAGAAAAGTGAACAGTGTAGAGTGAACGTGCATGACCGTGGACAGAGTGAACACGTGAGAAAAGCAACACAGTGAACTAGTGTGAGCTGAGTGAACACAAGGTGGGGGGGGGGCATCGAAATATAAAACTTGGGCAAGCTGTGAACGGACATGAAAGAGAAGAGAGAGTGAATGAAGCACTTGTGTACTGTGTACACATAAGAAGTGGTGACATCAGACACCAGGGCTCCACAGTCAACACAATAAACATGTTTATCAGACATCAGACACCATTGGTTTATATAGCTTTTGTTAAGAACATTGTGTTGATAACTTTCTGATTTGTTGATGTCTTTTCTGGGAGACTTACTTGACTATAGATGAAAGCTGCACAACCTCAATAAAGACTTACATAACTTTTAAAATAGTTTTCTCTCAATAATCCAAAAGTCTTTCTATGAATTCTATCCTGTGAAAAACTTGATTACTTACCAACATAATTTATGGACATGACTGTCGCATAATCAGAATAAACGCCTAAATCTTTTTCAAATAATAAGACTTTCATTTTGAAATTACATCATTGATACTGATGACATGATCATAGCTAATCATAGCTGCTGTTGTTGGATAGCCACACATACACCACACCATTGTCGGGTGTTGAGGCAACAGGTGACACAGTCTGTTAGTGTCATTTACAACTGTCAGCATATTAACACCCGTAAACTTCACATCATCAGCAAACATCCTCACATAGCACTGAGCGCACCGGGTAACCCTTGTAAATGTGTTGACAAATAAACAACAAAGCACAAGGATGTTGTCAAACTTTGCTGCACTGTTGTAAACAGACATCAACCACAAGATGGATGTCACTGGATGACCCCGAAGGTCAATCGAGGACGGACATCGGCGTGCGCCACAGGGGCAGTGACCTCACGAGGCAAGCGGGTGGGCGTATTGGTGAGTTGGAGTGAAGTGTTGGAGTGAGGTGTTGGAGTGAGGTGTTGGAGTGAGGTGTTGGAGTGAGGTGTCCAGTGAAGTAAGCACTCGAGTGAGGGGCTGGAGTGAGGTGTTGGTGTGAGGGACTGGAGTAAGGTGTTGCAGTGAGGTGTTGGAGGTAGCTGCACTCTGTGGCTAACCCAACCTTTCAGTCCCCCGCTCTACAAGACCTGGGCACGCGACAAGGTGATGCACAGGATGGCAACAGTGACCAGAGTGATCTGCCGCTACTGCCATAACCTGCACCACACAAGTCGTAAACAAACACACGTATCCACAGACAGAAACAGACACAAACACACGCGCGCACTCACACACCCTGCATGCGTGAGACGAAGCTCTACCTGAGCTCAGGTGGGTGCTGCTGGGCCAACACGGATTGGTCACGTGACGCGAGCGTCTCCTGCCCTTTCACCTCTCCCCCACTTTACGATCTCTCTGTCCACCCCGAATAGGGGCAACAGCACGAAGACGGGTAGCGCTAATCGCTGGGTGTTGACACTGGGACTTGGCGCGGCCTTTCCCCACAATGGCGGTAAGCGGATAGCGAACAAACGGGTGTTCTTGTTTTTGTCAGCACTCGGGACGCCAGCGCTGAAGCGGTTAGAAATGATCAAATGCAAACGGACTGTGTTTTGACAGACCTCAGAAAGAGGATTTGCGGGTAGCAGTTCGGTTAAAGGGGTGGGCGGGCATGGCGTTCATGTTGTCGGGTAGGTGGACATCCTCGCTTATCGGGGTGTTGGAAAGGACGGGGCGGCGGTAGAAAGCAACCTCGCGGCGCTGTCAGGCCACCAGGGGGAGATAATCACCAGATGTTGAAGGAAGCTCTCGTTGAGGTCCTCACGGACCTTGCTCACATCCGGCCTTTCCGGCTTTCCAGAACGAGGCTCAGTGTGCCTCATGGTTATACGAGGAAAAGTACCCGAGAGCTTCACTGGGAAAGTAGCGTTCTGTACAAGTGACGATAGATGAATATTTGTGGAACTATCCACCTAATGAATGTATTTGTGGAACTATCCACCTAATGAATGTATTTGTGGAACTATCCTCCTAATGAATGTATTTGTGGAACTATCCACCTAATGAATGTATTTGTGGAACTATCCTCCTAATGAATGTATTTGTGGAACTATCCTCCTAATGAATGTATTTGTGGAACTATCCTCCTAATGAATGTATTTGTGGAACTATCCTCCTAATGAATGTATTTGTGGAATTATCCTCCTAATGAATATATTTGTGGAACTATCCTCCTAATGAATGTATTTGTGGAACTATCCTCCTAATGAATGTATTTGTGGAACTATCCTCCTAACTAATGAATATTTTTGTAGGGAACAAGCAGTGAGCAGGGTGTGACTGAAGTATGGCGGCAAGAGAGTGGCTGACAGACCGAGTCACCGTGTAGCCACCCTCTGTAGGTGCTTGTACACCACGAGACAGACAACAGTGTTAGTCACAGCGACGACACCGCCCATACGTTTGTCAGTCACTAATATAGATGGTTTATGTCACAGATAAACCACGTGGTCCTCCCACCGCTGATTTCATATCACGAGGGAAGAAAGTAGGAAGGAGAGGGGTAGAGTGATGACCTGTTCGAGGCAGACCTTTGTCTTTTTTTCTCCTCCTCCTCATCGTCATCATCATCCTTAGTAATACGTCATCAAATACGTCAGTCTGCTACTTACCCGACTTGACGGAGCAGTGGATGTGGCCACGTGACTCGTAGTACACCCAATCAAAGCCGGCCTCCACAGCGAGGCGCGCCAGCATGCCGTACTTGGCCTTGTCGCGGTCTGACGTCGTGATGTCCACCGCGCGGCCCTCGTAGTGCAGCGAGTTCTCCGCGTGCAGGTGGTCCTCGTCCCACGCCTCCGTCACGCGCAGCTTCACCCCCGGCCACTGGTTCATCACCGAGATGGCCAGCGTGTTCAGCTTGTCCTTGCACCGCTGCACACAGACAGACAGACAGACAGATGGTTAGTGAGTGATCAGCAACACAGACAGACAGACAGACAGACAGACAGACAGACAGACAGACAGACAGACAGACAGACAGACAGACAGACAGACAGACAGACAGACAGACAGACAAATATTGGGGGCCGATGATAAACACTTGTTTAGAACTCTAGTAAAAACACTTCTTGTTGCCCCAAAAGAGAAAATGTTGCTCTTGGACAGGGATGATCACATAAAAAGCAGAGAAAGAGAGAAGCGAAGAACAGCGCCTGACATCCTCATAGTACACGATGACGAGGGGACTGTACAGGACGAAGGAAGACGTGAGGAAGAGACATTAAGAAGTCTTTTACTTAAACATTGAGGACAAGATTTGATCGCAGCGCAACGAAACGTAAAAATGACGAAGAAGACGATGACGATGACGATGACGATGGCATGAAATAGTATCTGACTTTGAGATACCGCAATCCTCAATGCTCTTCATTAACATCAGCATGAATTCAAGTCTGCTTAATGTCTTTCATGCAAGCCTTGACACAGGGGTTAGGGCATGTGATGCCAAACTTCAGCATTGAGGAAAGCCTAACGAGTGCAGTGATGTCAGGTTAACGAGTGCAGTGATGTAAGATAACCAATGGGAGCTCACTGTCGCACTCCAGTAGGCACACGTCCACGGTGTCACCTTAAACATCTTGGACAGCATCATGCGTGAACGCCTCCACGACCACCACTTCCAGTTCTATCGGTGAAAGGTTTGCTTTGCAAAGGAGTAGAGGGATTGACAGATAGAGGGACAGACATCCAGAGGAACAGACAGACAGACAGCTCTGATAACAGTAAAGTCCTAGTCATGGGCAGCGGCAAAGCAGAGATGGACAGAAAGGGAGTTCAGCTGGAGGAGGTAAGTAGCTTGAATACTCGGGAGCCAGCCTCGCCAACATGGCGTTTCCATGACATCCACACCAGCATCGCGACAGCAGCAGGGCGGCAATGGCGAGACTGGACATGGTCTGGTGCCCCCGACATCCGGGTTACACAGTGCAGTCTGTACAAGTCCCTCACAGAATCGATTCCACCTCACGGATGGGAACCGCGGACTGTGCTCGCCGACACCGAGACGAGCTCGAGCCTTGGAGGACAAGTGTCTGGAGGCTGCTAGGATGTCATACAGGCAACAGAAGACCACAGACTAGGCGACGGTCATCACACTTACAAACCACAAATTGTGTCTCATCCACAAATACCTGTCCACCTCAACTACAGGTCAGCGGGTCAAAGTGTAAAAGTCAGCAAGGAGTGAAAAGTACGAATGGGTCAAACAGTGGCTGAAAGTGAGGTATGTAAACAGTAGTTTACTGTAAGTCATGATAGTATGTAAACAGTAGTTTACTGTAAGTCATGATAGTATGTAAACAGTAGTTTACTGTAAGTCATGATAGTATGTAAACAGTAGTTTACTGTAAGTCATGATAGTATGTAAACAGTAGTTTACTGTAACTTATGATAGTATGTCAACAGTAGCTTACTGTAACTTATGATAGTATGTAAACAGTAGTTTACTGTAACTTATGATAGTATGTCAACAGTAGCTTACTGTAACTTATGATAGTATGTCAACAGTAGCTTACTGTAACTTATGATAGTATGTAAACAGTAGTTTACTGTAACTTATGATAGTATGTCAAC